>NW_020837946.1:94400934-94446453 GCF_003676395.1 Aethalodelphis obliquidens
GAGGGGGAGGGGAGAGACTTTCCTCAGCTTGAGCTACTTATATGTATGTGGAAGCAAGCTGATTTTTTCTACATGGTACAAACTGGAAGGGATTTCCTCAACATTAGTAATGATCTTTAAAGAATTTTAGGACATTTTTTTCTTATTAAGAAAAGCATTATTTTAAGTACTTGGAAAGCACCTATTCACAAATGATTACAAACCAAATCAGGTTGGTGAGTTTCCTGAGCTGACTCCTGCAATGACTTCTTTGAAGAATTACTGTTAGTTTAGACGGAATAGTTCATTCAGTGACAAACATTTTAGAGCACTCTTTCTATGAACCACATTTATATGCTAGGTATTGAGGAACTACAACATAAAGATGAGTTTCTGCCTTCATGGAGCTTATCAACTACTTAGTAAATTAGGTATACACTATATCTACCAAGCAGTTATAATGTCCTCGTTTGAAATGTAATTCACAACTTTTATTAAGTCCAACTGAACCTTCTTTCAACAGCATAAATTCTCCTAGGTCTGATTTTTCAACCAGTCAGTTCTAAACATCTCTTAAGAAGTACAAAATTCCTTCTAGCAGATGTCTGCCAGCCCTGCAGTGTTGGGGACCCCCATGTCACCTAGTCACCAAGGGCAGAAACTGCAGGGCCAGCTGGGCTCCCTCTGCAGCCTCACAGCCATCCAATTCACCAAGTCCAGGGGATGTCAGCTTCTCAGAAGCCATCTCCTCCTTCTCTCCTGTTCAGCTTTTCTAGCTCTGACCTCACCAAATCTTGTCAAAACTTCAATAGATAAGTTTTTCTTTAAATAGAAATGGTTTTCCTGGTTATAATAGAAACACATCCTCAGTGTATAACTTTTTTTCAGACAATAAAGACAGTAGAAGGAAAGAATGATGTCACCCGTCATCTTACCACCTAGAAATAACCACTATTAGGCTCCTTTTTTCTAGACTCATGGATCCTTTTTAATCCTCAAACCAAAGCTGGGTCTTACAAAATTGGATCTTTTGTGAATTTCTTTTTTCTCTTACAGCAAGTGCTACAGGTATCTTTCTGGGGTAATAACCATAGCTCATCACTACTTCTTAAAGCAGCACAATACCTCAGCGCCTAGACTGAGGATGCAATGCCCATGGCTCTGTTCTGCCAGCATCACTTAGTGGAACTAACTGCACTTCCCACACCAGCCATGCAATTGTGTTCCATTCGGGTGGCTTGAACCGGTGCCAGTCTTGACCCCTTATCTCCCCCACTCCCCATGCCTCCAAGGATGGGCACATGATCCACAGGACTCGACTCGACCAAGGCTCACTTGAAAGGTGGGTTTACCATCCGAGTCCCGCCTATCACAGTTGCTCCATGATGCGCGCGCTGCTTTTGGAGTCAACATCTTGCTGCTACGGTTACTAAGCAGGCAGGGTAGAAGTCCAGAGCTGCACATGTTATCTCCGTGCCCATGTGAGGAGAGCCTGCCTGAGAATGATGCTAATCCAGAGACATGCAGAGCCGAGATAGGGAGAGGGTAAAGAGACCCTCCAAGCCCTGAATCCAGCTCTGCCTTAAGCCGGTTTTCACAACTCCCAGTGACAAGAGCCAACAAACCCTTGTGACCAAGCCAGTTCGACTGAAATCCTGTCTAATACACCCTACCACTTTAGGATGTTTCCAATTCTTGACTATCTAAATCAATGACTATCGAATATCACTGCACCCGCATAAACTCTGCAGTGGATTTCCGAGTAGTCCCCACACCTCCAGCCTTGCCCCTTCGTCCCGTTCTCACTGCCTCCTAACTCCAGTCCATCCTTTGCGTTGCCTGACAAGGTATTCTTTGAAACAAATATGTGACTATGGCAGTTTCCTGCGGAAAAGCTTCACTTCCCTCAGGGGGAAGCAGCGCCCAAGTACACCTGTCATTCCAGGTCACCCTTCCATGGATATCTCTTCTTCACGAAGAGATTTTTTAATGCCATGTTTTTCCATCTTATCTCATGCTGGCATGTGTCTGGCATGTCTATCACTTCCTCCTGCCTTTAAGTCTCAGCTCTCATCGCCTCCTAGTTGAAGGGTTCCCTGACTCCCTAAGACTGAGGTGAGTACCCTTCTTCTGCTCTCTTAGACCACGAAGAGTTAGAGTCCTTATCACACATCACTGTCTCCACTTATGACTATATGCTCCTTGAGGACTGAGCCATGTTTTATGTGCCTCCGACTTCCAGGAGCCCAGAGCATAGTAGGAACTGAGGAAATATTTTTTGAATGAACAACTGATTAAGTCAATGATGAATGCTTCATTACCTGGTGTGACTGACTTTGTAGGCAGAGCTCTATTACTAGGCAGCAGAGGTCACGCCTGAATTACTTCCAGCATCATGTTCTTTGCACACAAGCTCCCAAACCAAAGCCCATTCTTCTCAGGATTCATCATTAGCTAAGGAAGCTCACCACTCTACCCTAGAACCTAGCTCAGGCCTAGTATAGTACAGATGTTCAATAAATATTTATTAAATAGATAAATGAACATATCTTTTTATCTAGGTCACAAAGTAGATTTGGGAAGAAGGGAAACAAATCAGTGATCTAGGCTTTTAAAATTCTAACGTCACAGGTTTCTCAGTATCATCATTCATTCAACATTCGGCACGTTTACTGAGCACTTACTATGAGCCAGGCAACAACTTAGGAGTTAAGGATATACCAGTGAACAAGATAAGCATGGATGAAGCTCCCCTCATGCAGCTTATATTCAGCCAGGGAGGAAGACAGTAAACAATTAAATAAAATAATTTAGTTTTGTACATAAAAAAAATAAACACAATTTAGTGACCAATATTGAACTCTCGTTAATGATGTCATGCTGAAACATCTAAGGGTTAAGTGTTCTTTTATGCATAAAAGGAAAAAAAATTGGATTGATGGATGGAAAGAAGATAGACATATAGATGGATAGGTCATAGAATAAAGTAAACTGTTAACTGTGGAGTCTAGGCTTTGGGTTTCTATTTTACATTTCTTTCCATTTTTGTATATTTCAAAAATTTCATAACAAAACAGGGAAGAATACTGGCTGCTGTCACTCACGGCACTCACAGTTTTGATGCTGACTCTGGTGATGACGAAACCTACATGACAGAAAAAAACTCTACTGAAAAATAGCTACATCACACAAGTAGCCATCTGATTTTAAAACGTGCACACAGTGATGCTTTGCTTCAAATTTCATCAAACTTGATTTTGTTTCCCAAATGGTAGTGATGCTAGGCTCTTTGAGAGACAGGAGGCTGGGATACAGGCTAGGGAAACTATTATGTACAGTTGAGTTGAAAAGATGAGCATCTGAATTGTTGACAGAAGGCACACCAGAGTAAATTTTTCAAGTGTCAAAAAGCAATTTAGGAGGGAATGGACCCCTTAGAAGAACATTTCTCCTGGAGGCTGAGTCTCAGACTGAAGGAATTACAAGGCTGATCCTGTTACTCACTGGTCAGCACAGATGTACAAGGCAAGAGCCCTCCCGGTCCAAGTGAAAGGCCAAAAACGCTGTTTGAATCAAAAACAGCTCCTTTGCTTGTCAGGCCCTGAAAATAAAGTCGTACATGGAAGCCATGGATCCTCAGCTGAAGCCAACATGTTTGTCACTCGCATGAAAGGGAACTGGCTTGTTTCTAAAATTCCTGTTTCGTCAGGCAAAATTTTTGGTCTACAAGCCACTATTCCCATCTGATCACGCAAATAAACATGGATGCAAACCCCAAGTCCTTGGAGAAACTCAAAGAGTTAGAATGTCAATGACAACAACCACCAGTATGATTTGAACAACTCTTGAAAACCCAACCATGTGAATCATTTCTGTGGGAAGACAAGGGAGAGTAACATGAGTTCACTGGCTTCAAGAAGCTTCTGTACTCTTAGATTTTTTTTTAATTGAAGTATAGTTGATTTATAATGTTGTGTTAATTTCTGCTGTACAGCCAAGTGATTCAGTTTATACACACGTGCGTGCACACACACACACACTTTTTTTTTTTTTTTTTTTTGGCAGTACGTGGGCCTCTCACTGTTGTGGCCTCTCCCGTTGCGGAGCACAGGCTCCGGATGCGCAGGCTCAGCGGCCATGGCTCACGGGCCTAGCCACTCCACGGCACGTGGGATCCTCCCGGACCGGGGCACGAACCCGTGTCCCCTGCATCAGCAGGCAGACTCTCAACCACTGTGCCACCAGGGAAGCCCCATTTTTTTTAAATATTCTTTTCCATTACGGTTTATCACAGGATATTGAATATAGTTCCCTGTGCTACAGTGTAATCTTAGATTTGTACATTTCTTACCCTTCCCTACATTGTTGCATGGACTAAAAATAGAACATGCATTATTGTTCAATTTAATTTAATTCAATCGATAAGTATTTTCTGAATGCCTACCATGTGCCAGATATTCTTCAAGGTATGGGAGTCTCAGCAATGAACAACACAGACAAAAATCCTACTAATACTA
This sequence comes from Aethalodelphis obliquidens, assembly GCF_003676395.1. Lineage (NCBI taxonomy): Eukaryota > Metazoa > Chordata > Mammalia > Artiodactyla > Delphinidae > Aethalodelphis > Aethalodelphis obliquidens. Next base: position 94,405,431 of record NW_020837946.1, read on the forward strand.
TCCTCAGATTCCAGCAGAGAAAAAAAGAAAATAAACAAAAGTCCGTGAAGCATAAATGCTAAGTGATAATACAGTTATAGAGGAAAAGAAAGCAGAGAAGGGGTATAAGAAGTTGGGGGAGAAAGGAGTTGCATTTAAAAAAGGTAGGGGTGTCAGGGTTAGTCTCACTGAAGTGACATTTGAGTTAAAGATCTGAAGGAGGGGATATGGAAGTCTAAGGAAACAATGTCCTGGAGGATGGAACAACTGATGCAAAGGTCCTGGGGTAGGAGTGTGCCTGGCCCATCCAAACAACAGTAAGGAGGCTAGAGAGTAGTGAGCAGCAGGACACGTAGTAAGAGATGAGGCTGGGGTGGGGGGTAGTGGGGCCAGACCACTCCAGGCCTTGAGGCAACTGGGGTGACTCATCTTCCCCTACAGTGAGAGGCTACGTCATTGTGGGCACAGGAGTGTCATGATGTTACTTACATTTTCATTAACTCCATTCTGTGGTTGGGTCTACTTTGTTCTTTATTCTCTTTTTTTTTTGCGGTACGCGGGCCTCTCACTGTTGTGGCCTCTCCCGTTGCGGAGCACAGGCTATGGACACGCAGGCTCAGCGGCCATGGCTCACGGGCCTAGCCGCTCCGCGGCATGTGGGATCTTCCCGGACCGGGGCACGAACCCCTGTCCCCTGCATTGGCAGGCAGACTCTCAACCACGGTGCCACCAGGGAAGCCCCTGTTCTTTCTTCTTAATTCAACCAATATTTATCACCAGTGATGTTACAACTTCAGGGACTGAGGACTCAGCAGTGATGATGCTCATGGAAATCGCAAAGTGGCATCTGGGCAGGCACACAGGTGTGGGGTGGGGGAGGGGAAAGGAGCAGAAGCCCGAGGCTCAGGGAGGGAAGGCTTTCTGGAGGACAGGACACCTCCCTGGAGGGTGAGCAGGGGGGACGTGGGGAGCGAGGGACACGGTTTCCAGACAAAGGAACAGCACATGCAATGGCCTGGCTGTCAGAGAGAACTTGGCACCCTGGGAGACCTAAAAGCCTACACAGGAGACAGCACCACATCAGAGGCCAGATGGTATAACAAATGCAAAGGGGTTGGAGGTGAAACAGGGAGGCTCTAATGCCTCCAGAATCCCCAATCTGTTCCTCACTCAACTCTATCGCAGCTCCCAAATTTCTACATGTATCGAGAAACGCTGAGCATCTCCCAGCCCGGATTATAATTACACAATATGAGCCACCCAGAAGGCAAATTCTCAAAAGGACTAAAAAAATTACTTAAGTAAAAATAAACCCGTACAAACAGACTTTGCTTCGAAAATGGGACATGTTCTATTACAGTGATATGAACAGTGAGGTTGCTAAACAGACTAATAAGCGCTACGGAAACTTTTCAACGACAGGAGGTAAATATAAGTCTGAGATGCAGCTTGCCTGAAACTAGGAATGGGGAATCTGGTAACCTCTGCTTTTGCTACTTTCAGCCACAGTCTTCAGGGCAAGAGAGGACAAAACTCAATTAGATGAAGATGTTTTCCCATGACTGATGAAGTTGTGAAAGAGGGTGTCAGGCAGATAATTAGAACTATTCAAATACGGGATAATTCAAGGTGCAAGACACCAACTTCAGGGGGTTATTTTCTCTTGTAAATGGTACAGGCAGATGTCTTCTCTATTTGATTTTTCTGTGTGGGCAGATTCCTTTACTGGGTTACGATGCACCTTGTTTGGGACTGAGAAAAATAAGAGAATACCCGATTTTTTCTAAACTCCTTCAGGAGTTTAGAAAAAGCAGTACGCACAGCAGATTAAAGGCTGTTGACGGAAATAATGCCTAAATATAGGGTCAAGTCCCTGGCAAGCCCAGAAAAGGCAACAATTAATTCTCAACAAGAATTAGCAAAAGTACCCCAAATAAATACAAAGTCCACTTGATAGACTATATAAAACAGTCTTGGAAACAATGGTTTGAAAAGTTGAACCTTGAAAATATTTTTTGACATAGTAAATGGAAAAATAGCAGATATAAAATTTTAGTATGCGTGTTATAACTATGCAAAAATACACCCCTGAAAAAGATAATAATGCTTACATTAGGATATGGGGGCCTTTTTCCTTCGGGGGGCTTTCCCTGTTTTTATAATAGGGTTATTATTATTTTTTTAATTTGATTGGAAAGATGGAAGTCATTTAAATAGAGACTTCAAGAGAAAAATAAAATTTTGCTATAAGGGTGATATGAAAGCAGCAAAGTGGTGAAGAATCATGGTGGCACCTTCAGAGACCAGCAGACTGTCTGGTGAGGTCGGGGAGGCCAGGGGAGGGCCGTGGTAGGGGAGAGAAGGCAGGGGGCCCGAGAGCTATGCTATGGAATTTGGAACTGACCCCACGGGCAAAGGGAAGGCACTGTGGTTTTTGAGGAGGAATAGCTTGGTCCATGCTGAGCTTTTCAGAGCTGGCTCTGGGGCAGGAGGAGGGTCTCAGTGCCCAGCTCAGAAGCGACACTAGAGTATTGACAAAAGGGAAAAAGAACAAGAGGCCTGCCCTGACGGAGGAAGAACTGCACTTCTCAGCTCAGCTTCCTGGAAAAAAAGCGATCTTTGATCGCTCAGAGATCTAGTTAAATGTCTTTACTGTTGTCTGACCACTCGGTTGGTCCCTATAGAAGCTGCTTAGGAAGGTGCTGGGAACAGTCTATGCTGACACACAAAAATGCCCAAATGCAAACAGAATACACAGAGAGGATAGTTCTAGTGAAATTCTGAGATTTGGGGCAAAACAGTGAAGAAAAAGAAAGCCAGGCTTTTCAGCTTGTAGAAATTCTACCAACTTAGTGAGGAAATGAGTTAGAGGAGAAATACAAGCAGCCTTAAAGTGAGAAGTGCTCTCTGAAAATTCAAGAGCATCGACCTGGTCACGAGCATCCGTCTCACTTCCCTACCCCTAAACATGCTTCAGGAACAGTGTGGGTGCGTTCTTCTCTTTCCTTATCCTCCTGCTGGGCCCTTTCTAGACAGCCTTCTCCACCCTCTCCCTGTACTGCACACCTGCCAGAACACTGGTAATCCCATAATAAGACAGCCGGACTTGACGACGACCTGATTCTACAAGTACAACACTACTTCTGTGGTCTCCAAACTTTTCCTTGTGCATCCCATCAAGAGAAAACAATCCAGGTACAGCCACAGTGTACGTGCACATTATACATCAATTATGTAATGATTACTATCAGCCCATCTATTAAGCACTAGTAAATCTGTTTCATTTTTTAAAAATTGACAAGACATAGGTACACTTTTGACACTTTCATCTTCTACTCAAAGGAATGGTCTTCCCCTTCAGGCCGTGAGAATAGTCACACTTACCGGAAGGAAGATTCTATGGCAACGACCGAGTTAGACTGGACCCGGACTTAGCCACGAGGAAATTTTCCATCACCCTGCTACTTGATGGGTTTTGCCACCATTGGTGGTCCCCACCTTGCTCCGCTGTCTCATTAGGAATTGTAAGATGCTGATTTTCTAAGTTTTCATTCCTTTTGCATTTATTAGCTGTGATTTCCCCATAATTAACAACGTTCCCTCATCAACTATTTGACTATCTTCAAATACAATTTGTCCTAGAAAGGCACGATCAAAGCTGGATTCTTTCCATTTATTTTTCAGAGTAATGAAGTCAGTGTCTTAGCAACTCGCAAAGGTGATCGATTGATTTTCTGGGTTTTTCTTGCTTGGACTATCATTCTGGATTCATGGATTATTTTCCATTGGTTTGATTCAAATCCACTGCAGTCATTATTTTTTCTGATGCTCAAACTACCCCAGCTTTGGCTCCTGTGTCCTTCTGACTCCACCCCAGGGGTCCTTCTTAGCTTCCTTGCTTCCACGTGAAAGATGTCCCATCTTTAACGGTTCCTGCCCTAGACCTGGAATCACCTATTTATCTTAGAAAGAGGATCCTTTAGTGGGAAAGGTACTTAGGAAATCCCAATCTGAGTGTTAAGGATACTCACTGCCACTGGATTGTCTTTACTTTTGATCCTTTTCAAAGTACAGAGTTAGGAAACATTTCCTTTTCAGAGAGAAAATATAAGTTCATAGTAATATTTCCTATTCAAGCTGAGTATTATACAACCTTTACTTAAATTCTTTATACACTCCCCTCTTCCTATATACTGCAAACTGTAGTTCCTACAGTATAACTGTAATAGTTTCAAATAACAATATAAGTATTCCCCACTACAACTGTATGGTCCAAAGACTGTGCTTAAAATCACTTGAAATAATTATTTTATCTGTGTGAGAGATTAGCACCAATCTGATACAGATTTCTTGTTTCATTTTTTGATCTCTTTTCAATCTTTAGTGAATTCTTTTTAAATTATGTAAAACATTTCTATGGTTCCAAAGTCAAAATAAAGTACGTTAAGAGACATCTAGCACAGGGAACTATATTCAATATCCTGTAATAAACCATACGGGAAAGAATATAAAAAAGAATGTATCTGTATGTACAACTGAATCACTTTGCTGTACAGCAGGAATTAACACAACATTGTAAATCAACTATACTTCAATTAAAAAAAAGAGACATTTATTTCCTATCCCTGTCCCTGCAAACCCTCCTCCAGTGGTAATCATTTTTATTAGCTTGTTATTCTTCCATTGTTTCTTTTGAAAACACAAGCACATTCATACATGTACACGCACTTCCCTCCCACCATACCCTTCTTATATAGAAGGGGGTGACTCCACATACCTGCCTGCACTTTGGTTTTTACCACTTAATATATCCTAGACATCTCCCTCCAGAGACTGGAGTCTTCCCTCGGCCCTTTTGCACAGTTACACATGACTTCACTCTATCAACAGACCATATTATTCACTCAGTCCCCTATTAGGAACCTCTGGGTTATTGCCAGTCTTTTCCTAGTACAAATCGTGCCACAATAAATGGCCTTGTACACACTGTACACATACCATGTCTGACCTTTGCTCACTTATCTTTGGGATGGATTCCTAGATATGACCTTGCCAAAGGAAGGATGCCTAGGAAGCTATGCTAGACAGTGACAAATCCCCTTGCACAGGGGCAAGTACCAGCCGGGCTGCATTCCCACTGCTTTCCCTAAGTCTCACCATAGGAAGAGCTGCGTCAGCAAACTTTCAGATTTTTGCCAATCTGATATGCGGGACATGGGATCTTGGTGCAGTTTTAAAATGCATTTCTCTTATCATGAGTGAGGTTAACATGTTTTCATATATTGGGGGCAATACATTTCTTTTTTCTCTGAACTGCTTTTGCCCATTTCCTACTGGATTGTGGAATGTTTTCCTCTCAATTTTTAGAAGCTCTTTATACATTAGTGATATTAATCCTCTGCAACACAATTTGCTATGGTGTTATTTTTCTGTGTTGTTGATTTTGCCATACAGGTTTCGTTTTTTTTTTAGGCAGACAAATGTATCAGTTTTGCCCCCCGCCCCACCCCCACCCCCGATTCCTGCTGAATTCTGAGTCAGTTAAGAAACTATCCCTTTCCCAGGTTAACAAGAATTAATCTATTTTTCCATCTTTAGTTATATTGTAAGCAGTGAATTGATTTCAATTCAATCAGCCAACACTGCTGAAATCCTCCATTCATGGAGAATAAAAATAAGTTCTTTTGGACTCTGAATTCCAACATTCTAAAAGAGAACTTCTTTCTGGAAAAGCCTCCTATTTCTACGCCCCAGATATAGGGAAATACCATCCCACGGAGGGAATAGATATACCATGTCATTTAAGTAGTGTTGGCCATTTTGGACACAGCTAACATTTTATGTATGTGAAGTAACACACAAACCACTTCTTAGGTTATTTTGTGTCACCTCATCGCAGCCCCTCAAAGTACACAGCAGTGTCGATCCAAAGGTAACTCTAGCCATGTCTCACCATGCTGCCAGCCACCTGTCACCCACCATGCCCTATATTAGTTTGTCCCCTGAACTGTGCCCCCGTGACAGGCTACGATAGGATGACAGAGCTCCAGGAGCGGTAATAATAATGTCTACGATGCATACAGAACACTCTCAAACACCGCTCTGAGCTAAAATGAACATTTAAACATGAGTCGATTTTTAAAATCACTTCCCCATCTGCCACAGCCCTTCTTAATTCATCCTTCCTTCTCATACTTCACACCCAAGGATTAGTCCAATGTGTTCGCTGCTGCACTTAGTGAATCCGACAAAAGGTCACCTTCAGGTGGCTGCACGTGAGGGGGAAGGGTCAGTACATGGGGAAAAGGCACGGCAGAGGGCCTTGGGTTTTAAAGAAGGAAACAGGTTCGCAGCTCAGATCCTAATTCCAGGATGGAAATCTCTGGATTAAAATTATTCCGATAATTTAGGAAAATGGAAATCTGCACTCTGAGTGTCCAAATGGACTGTTTAACTCGGGGGACCTTTCATTTCCAGAACAGGAATTCACCTCAACAAGGGGAATCACCAAGGTCTATGGACTTAAACAATAAATTCATTTTTGGCATGAATACTACAGAATCCGGTATTTGGCTTCACAGTCCTCAGCTAATTATAAACGAAATGAAGCTACGGGCAGGTAGACTGATGGCAGCAACAAGAAATGGTGAATGTGGGAAAGGAACACAGAAAATTGCTGAAAGGCTACAGTTGGGGCCAGCAGGTTCATCAACTTTTAGTCTGTCCACTACAACACTTTACAAAATAATCACTGCTCGTGGCAACATGGACACCACGTGAGCAAGAGAGGTTGAGATTTCATCCTAGGCCCAAAGTTTAAGAAGCCAGTAAGGTATGAAACAGTTTTAAATCGTTCCATTTTGAAAAGACTGACTTTTTTTTCTTTACAAAGGTTGATGCTTAAAGAATGAAGATTTAATTACTTGGAAAATGTATGCACATGGAAGACCTCATTCCTCTTGAATCATCAAGTGGACCCTAAACAGTGTCTGTGTCACATGAAGCATGTTTACTCCCTGCCAAAGTCCATCCAAAGTCCTTTCCCAGATGGTTTCCAGTGACACCTCATATTGAATATTTTTCTCCAGAACATTTCTAAGGTTTTTACAAAATGTTCACATAGCCTTTCAATTCCAGTTTAAAAAAAAAATCCAGTTATTCCCAAGAAAAAAGGTTCTACAGCACCCATTTCTACAGCTAAGGGCTCCGGGAATCACAACTGAAAACACATGGTGGCCTCATTTCTTCTCCCATTTGTCTTTGGCAGCATTCTGGAAAGTGGAGGTGAGATACAACTACTCACGGAACATGGTGTAAAACTGCTGCGGGTTCAGATTCCACTTGCCCCAGGGGGTCTTGTGGCCTTTCAGCTGGGCATAGTTGGCATGGTTGAACTCTGGTTCGGTGCCGAATGAGTCCAGGACACGCAGCATGCACCTGAAAGATAAAAGACGCCATGGGTAAAACTACAACCTTGACCCCAGAGTCAAAGAAACAAAAGCTCTACCCCCTCAGGGACCACCAAAGATGGACAAATCCTTTAAACTGAATGCCACTGGGCAGGAATTGAGAGGTTTTATACCAGCATGTCTACCAAACATCCCCACACGTGGCTTCCGAGCCAGAGCCATCACAAAGCTCGTAAAATCTGCTCTAGATGAGTTGCCTAACCACAGAAGATGCTCCAATACCAGCGAAATAAAAAGCTCCCAAAAGCTGGAACTGCAGACCGCCACGGTCACTGCTGTACCCCTAGCCTGGGCTGAGCATACGGTGGTGCCTCAGGGACAACTGTGGAAGAAATACAGAACTACCATTTTTAGAGGTTACTATGTCCCCCCAAATTCATATGCTGAAATCCTAAGGAGGTGGTGTTAGTAAATGGGCCTTTGGGAGGTGATACGGTCATGAGGGTGGAGACCTCATAAATGGGAATAGTGCTTTTATAAAAGAAATTCCCCAGAACTCCCTAGCGCCTTCCACCGTATGAAGATAGCATGAGAAGTCTGCGACCTCACCTGACCATGCTGCCACCCTGATCTCAGACTCTCAGCCTCCCAAAACGTAAGCAATACATATCTGCTATTTATAAGCCACCCAGGCTGTGATGATTTGGTACAGCAGCCTGGGCAGACTGAGACGGAGGGCTTATTCTGCTTAGAGCACATAGCATGTCCTGTCTCCTTCAACAACTAGTCAAGATTTTCATCAACTAACTACAGTACGTGATTTTAGGTAAAGCTTAGAATCTCACTCAATAGGCAGTGGTGATTTTTATGTATTTGATAGTAAGAGGGCGTTATTATTTTCTCCCAGAGCTCAAAAAGAAGTGAAACTGAAAATGTTTTGTTTGGCTATTCCACAAAAGCCTTAGCACAGCATCAATCAAACCTGGTCTATCGCCTGCTTTTGTACGGCCTTCTAGCTAAGAATGTTCTTTACATTTTTAAATGGTTAGAAAAAAAAAGGGAGAATATTTTGTGATGTGAAAATTATACAGAATTCAACTTTCAGTGTTCAAAAATAAAGTTTTATTTGAACTAGCCAAACCTAGTTGTTTCTGTACGTCTATGACTGATTTCACACAGTAGCAGTAGACCTGGTAGCTGCAACAGAGACCACATGGTCAAGCAAAGCCTAAAATATTTACTATCTCGCTCTTTACAGAAAAAGCCTCCTGACCACTGTTTTGGAGTGCATAAAGAATGACCAATCGGAAGAAAGGAATCAATACTAAAACAGAATTTATTGATTTTGGTTACATTTATTTCATCACTGATTCTCAGAACACTGATGTAAATTTAACTCATGACTGGCCAATGAAAAAGCACTATTTTCTGTTGTTATGTATCAGGAATAATTCTGAATGGCTCTTACTGGACCAATAAGCATACAAGCAAATGAAGATAGAGCCCACATTTTAGAATCAGATGACGGCAATGACTTTTAAGCATCTGATTCACTTTCTTTCTTCCTTTCCCCACTAGGAGGAAGTCCATCTTCCAATTATTTTTACATCAATGCATATTGCAGAAAAAAAGAATGCAAACGCCAGATAGGATTTTCCAGGAAGAGCAACAGTAAACTGTCATTTTAGTGTGATGATTTTCACATCAGAGCTCAGCACTATTTGTCTAGACAAGGAAGAAAAGAAAGAGGAGAGGCAAGGTGGAAGGAGCGCGGGCCAGGACCACAAAGTTAAATACAAACCGACCCCAGAAACAGTGTCCTTCTTCTGGATTCCCATGTGGCTCTCAAGGAACATTCGATCCTCACAGTGACTAGATATATATGTATAAATAACTGAATCGCTTTGCTGTACACCTGAAACTAACACAACACTGCAAAACAACTATACTTCAATAAAAAAAAAGAAAGAAAACAGCTGGGATGATGGTGGCAACGCTTGCCAAGGTCACTACAGGAGAGGGGCGGAGGGGATGGAGGGACTCACACTGACAACTGGGGCTGGGGAAGGTTCAGCTCCCTCAAGAGGGACAGAGCTGGGATTCAAAGGTGAGAGCGCCCTGAGCAGGCCCAGCAGGGAGAAACAGGCCACCCTCATCAGAGAAACCTTTGCCTTGAAGGCTCTGGCTACCTCCACTTGTTTGTCATTGACTGACCGTCTCTAGCTTGTGACTCTATATTGAACTTGGAGTTTTAGTGGTGTTATTTTAAATGTGGATAACTAAAACAAACCCTGATGAGTAAAGAGGCCTGGCAGGAGCCTAACTCCTGAAATCTTGGACTTTTATTACATGGGGCCTATATGTATGCTACGTGAGGCTGGCTTCTACTCAACGGAAGGCTACAGAATGAATGATGGGATGCGTGAGATACTTATAACTCTACATGCTTATACTTGAAGCTTTGGTTTGGGAGTTGTCTGGGTTTTTTTTAGCTTATCTGGGTTTGTCTTATAAACCCAAGGCAGGAGACTGATCTCTGTCTAGGACAGAGGAGGTTGAACAATTATAGTCTTCCCTCTTCAATCACTTTTTACACCTGTGTGTTTTGGAATTGGGTGTGTGCCGGTAGTATTGATGCTGTTCCTCTAATGTCTTCTGTGTGTCTGGAGCATCAAGAACAGACTGATGACTTAAAAAGATATTTGCCTCGCGGCCCGAGGCAGCTGGTCTCCTAACAGGGCTGGCTGCAGCAATGCCAGAGGATTCCTGGAACATTCTCTCTGCACTAAGCCACAGTATTACGAGATGGACGCTCACAACCTCCTTGCCAGGACCTACTTCCTAATTTAGAGTTTGATGTAAAACACGGTATATCCTGGACTATTTGCATCTCACTTTCCTGTGTGTTGTCCATGCTCAGCAAAGGCCTCACATGAAGCAAAATGGATATGAGTTTTGCAGTACCTAGCAGAATACTAGTCGCATGTAGGTATTTAATAAATGTTTCATCGAATGTCCTGGGTCCCTATATAAATTGGACAGAATTTATAAATATTTTTCCAAGATCAACAGGAATTATAGATTTGCTCCTAAATAAAAAAACCAACTGATAACTTTCCATTTAATAGAATTCTTATCATCTTCCATCATCCAAGATGAATACAGAGAGCGCCGACAATTTCTAATCTTTAAAAGGGAAAGAAATGGGCAAGAAACTTTCTAGAGGACCTGCTTGGCCTTTGGATGAGATCTTAGCTGCATGAGACCACAAAGACGGCAGCACTGAAGTCCTAACAGACCTCCTGCCAGCTAATATCATGAACACAGATGATTTATTAAAGAAAGGAGGGATAAAACACTCTTCCATAAAATCCCCTCAGAGAAAATATGCCTTTTCATCCAACGAGAACCAAATACCAATCAATGGTGACCATTTAAATACTAAAATCATCCTTTTTAATTGACCTAAACGCTACCGCTGAGAATATATTTCCACCCAAACAGCCCTGCTTAATCATGAGAATATGTAAGTCTAGGGACGCTCAGTTCCTCTTGCACATTTATCAGATGCCTGTCAGTCACAAAACACCAGAGAAAAACAGCTCTTTCTTTTTTGCAATGCTGTAGCTAAAAAGAAAAACAAAGTTTGCTTATTTACAAGGTCTATTAGCAACAAGAAATATGGCTACTCCCATAGAGCGGAGAACATTTATGGCGGCCCATGATTCATGAAGATTTCAAAAAAGCAACAAACCAAAAAACAGGAAAACACCTGATGCAGAAGGTAGAGTGCTATCCTGGACCAAACCCAGATTTTTACCTTGCTTTTTTATGAAACCGCAGGCACACCTCATTTTATTGTGCTTCACATTTTTGCACTTCGCACATACTACACTTTTTACAAATTAAAGGTTTGTGGCAACCCTGTATTATCGGAGGTTGGGTAGCATTTTTTACCAATAAAGTATATAAACTTTTTTTTCCCTTTCCAGTTTTATACTGAAATATAATTGACACACAGCACAGAATATGTTTCAGGTGTACAGCATAATGATTTGATCTATATACAACATGGAATGACTACCACAAGTTTAGTGAACAACCATCATCGTAGAGATACAAAATAAAATTTTTTTTCCTTGTGATAAGAGCTCTTGGATTGTACTTACTTATCTTAGAGCTGCAAGTTTATACCTTTTGACTACCACTCCCCCAACTCCCCCTCCCCCCACTCCCTTCCTCTGGTAACCACAAATCTGATCTCTTTGTCCATGACTTTGTCTTTGTTTTCGAAGTATAATTGACCTATAGCACTATGCCAGTTCCTGGTGTGTAGTATAGTGATTCCATATTTCTGTACATTACAAAACGATCACCATGATAAGTCTAGTTACCATCTGTCACCACACAAAGATATTACAATATTGTTGATTATATTCTCACACTGTGCGTTTCATACCTGTGAAAGGATTTTTAAAATTAAGGTATGTACATTGGGGTACGTGTCCTTTATACAATGGAATATTACTCTGCCATAAAAAGGAACAAAACTGGGTCATTTGTAGAGATGTGGATGGACCTAGAGTCTTTCATACAGAGTGAAGTAAGCCAGAAAGAGAAAAACAAATATCATATATTAACGCATATATGTGGAATCTAGAAAAATGGTACAGATGAACCTATTTGTAGGGCAGGAATAGAGATGTAGACGTAGAGAACGGACCTGTGGACACATGGGGGGAAGGGGAGGGTGGGACGAATTGGGAGATTAGGTTTGACATAAATACACTACCATGTGTAAAACAGATAGCTAGCGGGAACATGCTGCATAGCACAGGGAGCTCAGCTCGGTGCTGTGTGACAACCTAGATGGGTGGGATGGGTGGGGGGGAGGTCCAAGAGGGAGGGGATACAGGTATACATATAGCTGATTCACTTCACTGTACAGCAGAAACTAACACAACATTGTAAAGCAATTATGTTCCAATAAATAAATCAATAAAGGTATGTATTTTTTAATACATAATGCTGTTGTATACAACAGACTACAGTATAGTATAAACATAACTTTCACGTGCACTGGGAAACCAAACATATTGTGTGACTCACTTTATTGTGATAGTCGCTTTATTGTAGTGGCCTGGAGTCAAACCCTCAGTATCTTTGAGGTCTGCCTGTGTATCCAAAAGGCAATGAAAAGTGGGTAGTCTCCTCTCAATGAATCCCTTTACTCTGCCCAAGACCATTTCACTGCCCAGTGAGAAAATCACTGCCACTGCAAAGAAATTCCACAACAATGGGTTTTCCCCCCAACTCTGTTTTTGAGAAGATTCTTAATATTCTGAATTTTCATTGTTTTCTTTTCTATTATGGTTTATCACAGGATGTTGAATATACTTTCCTGTGCTATAAAACAGGACCTGTGGTTTATCCATTCTATTTATAATAGTTTGCATCTGCTCATCCCAAACTCCCAGTCCATCCCTCCCCCACCCTCACCCCCACAACCCCCAGCAACCACAAGTGTGTTCTCTATGTCTGTAAGTCTGTTTTGTAGATAAGTTCATTTGTATCATATTTTAATTTATTTACTTATTTTAAAAAATTAACTTATTTTTGGCTGCGTTGGATCTTCATTGCCGTGCGCAGGCTTTCTCTAGTTGTGGCGAGCTACTCTTTGTTGGGGGCTACTCTTTGTTGTGGTGTGCAGGCTTCTCATTGTCGTGGCTTCTCTTGTTGCGGAGCATGGGCTCTAGGCACACGGGCTTCAGTAGTTGTGGCTTGCGGGCTCTACAGCGCAGGCTCAGTAGTTGTGGTGCACGGGCTTAGTTGCTCTGTGGCATGTGGGATCTTCCTGGACCAAGGCTCAAACCTGTGTCCCCTGCATTGGCAGGTGGATTCCTAACCACTGTGCCACCACGGAAGCCCCTGTGTCGTATTTTAGATTCCACATATAAGAGATATTATATGGTATTTGTCTTTCTCTTTCTCACTTACTTTGCTTAGATTTGATGATAATCTCTAGATCCATCCATATAGCTGCAAAATGCATTACCATTAAGTGCCCAACATACAAACCTTCAAGTTGCAAACTTTCAGAGATGAGAACATATTATAAACCTATTACAGTACAGTACTATATAGCCGATTGAGTTAGTTGGGTACCTAGGCTAACTTTGTTGGACTTATGAACAAATTGGACTTATGAATGCACTCTCGGAATGGAACTCGTTGGTATGTAGTGGACTTACTGTATTTCATTCTTCTTCATGGCTGAGTAATATTCCATTGTAAATATATACCACATCTTCTTTATCCATTCATACGTCGATGGACGTTTAGGTTGTTTCCATGTCTTGGCTATTGTAAATACTGCTGCTATGAACACAGGGGTGCAGTTATCTTTTCGAATTTGAGTTTTGTCCAGATATATGCCCAGGAGTGGGGTTGTCGGATCGTGTGGCAGCTCTAGTTTTAGTTTTCTGAGTAATCTCCATACTGTTCTCCATAGTGGCTGCACTAAATTACATTCCCACCCTCAGTGTAAGAAGGTTCCCTTTTCTCCACACCCTCTCCAGCATTTGTTATTTATAGACTTTTTAACGATGGCCATTCTGACTGGTGTGAGGTGGTACCTCACTGTTGTTTTCATTTGCATTTCTCTAATAATTAGTGATGTTGAGCATCCTTTCAGGTGCCTACTGGCCATCTGTATGTCTTCTTTGGAGAAATGTCTGTTCAGGTCTTTTGCCCATTTTTTGTTTGGGTTATTAGATTAATCCCTTATTGAACACACCATTTGCAAGTATTTTCTCCCAGTCTGTAGGTTGTCTTTTCATTTTGTTTATGGTTTCCTTTGCAAAAGCTTATAAGTTAAATTAGGTCCCATTTGTTTATTTTTGCTTTTATTTCTATTGCCTTGGGAGACTGACCTAAGAAAACATTGCTACGACTTATGTCAGAGAATGTTTTGCCTATGTTCTCTTCCAGGAGTTTAATGGTATCATGCCTTATATTTAAGCCTTTAAGCCACTTTGAGTTTATTTTCGTGTATGGTGTGAGGGTGTGTTCTAGCTTCACTGATTTACATGCAGCTGTCCAACTTTTCCAACACCACTTGCTGAAGAGACTGTCTTTCCCCCACTGTAGATTCTTGCTTCCTTTGTTGAAGATTAATTAACTGTAGGTGTGCGGGTTTATTTCTGGGCTGTCTGTTCTGTTCCACTGATCCATATGTCTGTTTCTGTGCCAATACCATGCTGATTTGATTACTGTAGCCTTCTAGTATTGTCTGAAGTCTGGGAGGGTTATGCCTCCTGCTTTGTTCTCTTTCCTTAGGATTGCTTTGACAATTCTGGGTCTTTTATGGCTCCATATAAATTCTAGGATTGTTTGTTCTAGTTATGTGAAAAATGTCAGGGGTAATTTCATACGGATCAAATTAAATCTGTAGATTGCTTTGGGTATTATGGTCATTTTAACAATATTATGAATTTTCATTTCTTTCAATTCTAGAGGACTTCCAATCTGGAATAACCTTGGACATTAAAGTTAATAATACTAAACTATAAACTAACCTGAAATGGAGAAACCTAGGTCAGGCCATTAAAGATGCATTTATTGGTTAAGTTAAAGAACACATCAAAACATCTCTTTACAGAATAACAATAGAAAAGAAACATATGAAGGGACTTCCAAGTTGTACTAACTGAAAGATTTCAGAGTGCTCTCTCAGGAAGGTGATTCAAAACAAAACGTAGGTCAATACATACTACCAGTTGGTAAAGCTGGTACTAACTTCATGATTTTTTACCCAAATTCATGACCATTGACACTATTAAATAATTATGGGGCTTCCCTGGTGGCACAGTGGTTGAGAGTCCGCCTGCCGATGCAGGGGACACGGGTTCGTGCCCCGGTCTGGGAAGATCCCACATGCCGTGGAGCGGCTGGGCCCGTAAGCCATGGCCACTGAGCCTGCGCGTCTGGAGCCTGTGCTCCGCAACGGGAGAGGCCACAACGGTGAGAGGCCCGCGTACCACAAAACTAAAACAAAAACAAAAACAAAAACAATTATGATGTTTAGTTAAATGTATTCAGCTTTTAAAATTTACTGGAAAATTTTATAGACCACAAATAAAAGATAGTATGAACTGTAATAAATGGAAGCCACAAAAAAGCACATTACTATTCTTCCCCTTTTTTGTGATTATTTTTTTTGACTATACTCCGTTAAAAGTTACTACAAAATAATTCCCTGTGCTTATCTATTTTATACATAGTCATTTGTATTTCAATACAATACCCCTATCCTGCCCCATGCCCCTTTCCTCTCCCCACTGGTAACCACTAGTTTGTTTTCTGTATCTGTGAGTCTGTTTCTCTTTTGCTGAATACGTTCATTTTATCTTTTAGATTTGGCATATAACTGATATTATACCACACGTGTCTTTCTCTGTCTGACTTACTTCAGTAAGCATAATATCCTCTAGAATATTGCTGCAAATGGAAGAATTTCATTCTTTTTTTTTTATCACTGAGTAGTATTCCACTGTATATATATGCCACTTCTTCTTTATCAATTTGTCTATTGAAGGGACCCTTAGGTTGTTTCCATACCTTGGCTATTGAAAATAGTGCTGATATGAACACTGGGGTGCACATGTCTTTCTGAATTAGTGTTTTCAACTTTTTTGGATATACACCACAGCAGTGGAATTGCTGCGTCATATGGTAGCTTTTTTAGGTTTCTGAGGAACCTTCATACTGTTTTCATAGCAGCTATACCCATTTACTTTCCCACCATGCTGTTTGGGTTACTAAAGCTTTGTAGTATAGACCAGCAGTCCCCAACCTTTTTGACACCAGGGACCAGTTTCATGGAAGACAATTTTTCCATGGATCAGGGATGGGGATGGTTCAGGCTGTAATGCGAGTGATGGGAGTGGCAGATGAAGCTTCACTCACTCACCTGCCTGCCGCTCACCTCCTGCTGTGTTGGCCTGGTTCCTAGCAGGTTGCAGACCAGGACTGGTCCACAGCCTGGGGGTCGGGGACCCGTGGTATAGACTGAATGAAGTCAGGAAGCGAAATACCTCCAGCTTTGTTCTTTTTCCTTGGACTGCTTGGCAATTCAGGTTCTTTTGTGGTTCCATATAAATTTTAGGAATATTTGTTCTAGTTCTGTGAAAAATGTTACGGGTATTTTGACAGGGATCACATTAAATCTGTAGATTGCTTTGAGTGGCATGGCCATGTTAAAAATATTAATTCTTCCAATCCACGAGTGCAGGGTATCTTTCCATTTCTTTGTATCATCTTCATTTTCCTTCATCAATGTTTTACAGTTTTCAGAGTATAGGTTTTTCACCTCCTTGGTTAAGTTTATTCCCAGGAATTTTATACTTTTTGAAGCGATTTTAAACAGGATTGTTTTTTTTGGCGGTACACGGGCCTCTCACTGTTGTGGCCTCTCCCGTTGCGGAGCACAGGCTCCGGACGCGCAGGCTCAGCGGCCATGGCTCATGAGCCCAGCCGCTCCGCGGCATGTGGGATCTTCCCAGACTGGGGCACGAACCCGTGTCCCCCTGCATCAGCAGGCGGACTCTCAACCACTGTGCCACCAGGGAAGCCCAACAGGATTGTTTTTTTACTTTCTCTTTCTGATAGTTCATTATTAATGTATTGAAAAGCAACAGATTTCTGTATATTGATATTATATCCTAAAACTTCTCTGAATTTATTAGCTCTAATGGTTTTTTGGTGGACACTTAAGGGTTTTCTACATAAAGTATTATGTCATCTGCAAATAGTGACAGTTTTACTTTTTTCCTTCCAGTTTGGATGCTTTTCTTTTTTTACTTTTGTCTATTGTGGCTAGGACTTCTAATACTACGTTAAATTGAAGTGGCGAGAGGGGGCATCCTTGTTTTGCTCCTAAATTTAGAGGAAAGGCTTTCACCTTTTCAACTCTGAGTATGATGTTAGCTGTGGGTTTGTCATAAATGGCCTTTATTATGCTGAGATATGTTACATCTATAACCAATTTGATGAGTGTTTTTACCATAAATGGATGTCGTTTCGTCAACTGCTTTTTCTACTTCTAGTGAGATGATCATGTGATTTTTATCCTTCTGTTTGTTAATGTGGTATATATCACACTGAATGATTTGTGCATACTGAACCATCCTTGTGTCCCTGGAATAAATCTCACTTGATCATGGTGTATGATTCTTTTTATATAATGTTGGATTTGGTTTTCTAATATACTGTTGAGGATTTCTGCATCTATATTCATCAAAGGTATTGGCCTGTGATCTTCTTTTTTTGTAGTGTCTTTTCTGGTTTTTGTGTCAGGGTAATGGTGGAATTATAGAATGAATTTAGGAGTGTTCCTTCCTCTTCAATTTTGTTTTTGAAATAGTTTGAGAAGGGTAAGTATTAATTTTTCTTTATGTGTTTGGTAGAATTCCCCTGTGAGGCTGCCTAGTCCTAGACTTTTGTTTGCTGGGAGTTTTTCTTTGTTTTACAAATTCAATTTCACTACCAGTGATCAGTCTGTTCAAATGGTCTGTTTCTTCTTGATTCAGTCTTGGCGTGTAGTATGTTTCTAGAAATTTGTCCATTTCTTACAGGTTGTTCACTTTGTTGGCATTTAACTGTTCATAGTACTCTTATGATTTTTTGGATCCCTGCTGTACTGGTTATTCCTCCTCTTTCATTTCTTCTTTTGTTTATTTGGGTCCTCTCTCTTTTCTTCTTGGTGAGCCTGGATAAAGGTTTATCAATTTTATTTAACTTTTCAAACAACTAGCTCTTGGTTTCATTGATCTTTTCTATTTTTTTGGTCTCTATTTTATTTATTTCCTCTCTGATTTTTATTATTTTCCAACTTCTGCTGACTCTGGGCTTTGTTCTCCTTTTTCTAATTCTTTTAGGTGGTAAGTGGGGTTGTTTGAGAATTTTCTTGTTCCTTGACGAAGGCTCATATCACCATAAACTTGCCTCTTTAAACTGCTTTTGCTGCATCCCATACATTTTAGAGACTGTATTTCCATTTTCATTTGTCTCAAGGTATTTTCTGACTTCCTCTTTTTTTCTTTGATCCATTGCTTTTTTCAGTGGCATGTTGTTTAGTCGCATGTGTTTGTTCTTTTCCCATTTTTCTTTCTGCAATTGATTTCTAGTTTCATACCGTTGGGGTCAGAAAAAATGGTTGATATAATTTCTATCCTCTTGAACTTGTTGAGACTTGTTTTGTGGCCTAGCGTGTGATTTATCCTGGAGATGTTCCATGTACACTTGAAGAGAATGTGTATTCTGCTGTTTTCAGATGTGATGACCTGTAGATATCTATTAAGCCCAACTGCTCTATTGTGTCATTTAAGATCACTGTTGCCTTACTGATTTTTGGTCTGGATGATCTGTCCACTGATGTAAGTGGGGTGTTAAAGTCCCCTAGTATTATTGTCAATTTCTCCCTTTACGTCCGTTAGTATTTGCTTTATGTATTTGGGTGCTCCTGTACTGGATGCATACATGTTAACCGGTGTACTACCTTCTTCTCGTATTGATCCCTTTATCGTTATATAATGCTCTTCTTTGTCTTTTATTATAGGCTTTGTTTTAAAAGTCTATTTTGTCTGATATGAATACTGCTATCCCAATTTCTTGCCATTTCTGTTTGCATGAAATATCTTTCTATCCCCTAACTTTCAGTCTGTGTGTGTCTTTAGCTTTAAAGTGAGTATCTTGTAGGCAGCATTTAGATAGATCTTTTTTAAATCCAATCAGCCACCCTATGTGTTTTGATTGGAGCATTTAGTTCAATGACATTTAAAGTAATTATTGATAGATATGTACTTACTGCCATTTTATTACTTGTTTTCTGGGTTTTTTTTTTTGGTAGTTCTCTGTTCATTTCTTCTTCTTTTTGTTTCTTCCCTTGTGGTTTGACGATTTTCTTTAGTAGTATGCTTCTGTTCCTTTCTTTATATGTTTTGTGTATCTATTGTAGGTTTTGGATTTGTGATTACCATGGGGTTCTACGTTGACTGTAACTATATCTACTTGTTTTAAATTGGTATTCATTTAAGTTCAAACTCATTCTAACGGATCTGTATTTTTTACTCCTTCGCCACATTTTGTGTTTTTGATGTCATATTTTAATCTTCATGCTTCTCTCCTTATTGCTTTTATAATTTTTTTGTCTTTTAATCTTCATACTGGCTTATTTAACTGGTTGATCTTCAGTACTTCATATATATGTGGCTTTCCCAGGGGGATTTTCCCTTTCCTATAGATTCTTACTTCTTTTCCACTTAGCGAAGACCCTTTAACATTTCTTTTAGGGTTGGTTCAGTATTGATGAACTCTTAGTTTTTGCTTGTCTGAGTTCTTTATCGCTCCTATTCTAAGTGATAATCTTGTTGGGTAGCATATCCTAGGTTGCAGGTTCTTCCCTTTCAGCACTTTGAATATATCATGCCACTCCCTTCTGGCTTGCAAAGTTTCTGCAGAAAAATCAGCGGATAGCCTTATGGGGTTCCACTGTATGACTTATTTTTCTCTTGCTGTCTTTAGAATTCTCTCTTTAACTTTTATCATTTTAATTATGATATGTCTTCATGTGGGTCTGTTTGGGTTCATCTTGACTGGGACCCTCTGTGCTTCCTGTACATGGATATCTGTTTCCTTCTTCAGATTTGGAATGCTTTCAGCCATAATCTCCTCAAATACATTTTAGATCTCCTTTTCTCTCCCTCTCTCAGACACCTATAATGTGAATGTTGGTAGACTTAATGTAATCCCAGAGATCCCTTAAACTGTTCTCATTTTTTAAAATTTGTTTTTCTTTTTACTGCTCTGATTGGGCAATTTCCATTATTCTATCTTCCAGACGAGTTAGGTATACTTCTATTTCACTTAGTCTATTATTCATCCCTTCTAGTGTGTCTTTTTTTTCATTTCACTTATTGAATTTTTCATTTTCATTGGGTCTTTTTTATACTTTCTAGTTCCTGGTTAAAACTCTAACTGTGTTCATCTACTCTTTACTCTAGTTTAGTTAACATTCTTATTACCAATGCTTTGAATTCTTTATGCAGTAATTTGTTTATTTCTGTTTCATTATTTTTTCAGGGGTTTTCTCCTGTTCTTTCGATTGAGACCAGTTCCTCTGCCTTTTCATTTTGCTAAACTTTCTCTGCCTCTATGAATTTAGGTGAAAAAGTGACCTACTGCAGTCTTGAAGGGGTGTTCTTACATGGGAGTACCCCTATACAGGCTGCGTGTGCCCAGTGCCTTTGGCGGGAGAGCTGGATTTGATGTGAATGCAAGTCACCCTTTCCTCAGGGTGTGCTAGCAGCTATCACCTTGGTATGGGTGGGGCTGGAGATGAAGGGGCCAGAGCTGAAGGCGGGTGTGAGGTGGGGCTTCCTCTCTGCTCGGTGGCCATCACCTCCCTATCAGGGGTGGAGTCTGATGCCAAGGTGCTGAAGTAGAAGCCCTGAGGTTCAGGCCCGAGCTGGCTCTGTTCCTTTAAGTGTGTGCTTTCCCTTCTCCCAGCACTGGGACCCTTACCCCAGAGGACGAGGGAGTGCTGAAGCAAGGACAGAGGATGCAGGCTCTCAGCTTGTGTAGCTTGACCACAGAGATCTGAGCTGTCTCCAGTGCACTGTCTGTACAGGCACCAACAATTGTTTCCCTCGCTCTGCTCAGATGCAGCCTTGGGTCCAAGTACCCTTTTGCCCCTCACAGTCATTCATTGCCCCCAATCTCCTCCACCCCTGCCTTGCTGCGGCACCCTTGGCAGGTGGAGCCTGCGTGACCTCTCAGCACGTACTGGAGGGTGAGTTGTGGTTGAGTGGCCGCCGTCAGAGGTCTGGGCTGCTTCTGATGCACTGCTTGAGTAAGTGCCAACAATGGCCACCGCCTCCCCCACTGCCCAGGCTCCATCCTGGGACCAGGTCGCCTCTGTGTCACACAGTCTTCTCTCTCGTGTGGCCACCCCAGCTCCAGTGCCATCTTGTGACATGGAGTAAGTGGGGCTAGAGCATTTGCTGGGCTAGGGCTGGCACGTGCTGAGGCAGCTGCAGGAAACCTCTGTCCGTCCTCTCTGCCCTGCCTCAGGAGCAAGCCAGGGCACACATGCTCCACACAAGCAGGGTCTAGGCCTTCCACAGCTCTCCTGTTGGTGCCAGTGGTCCTCCAACCTAAAAAGGGGGCTTGTTTCCCCTGTGTATAACTCCACGACTCAGGTGCCCAATCTGTGGCTCTCACCGCTCACTTCCCAGGGCAGGTCTCCACTTGTGCAATCTCCCTTTTCCTCTGAGTCCCCTCCCAGGGGTCCCTACCTGATCCCTTTTCTTCCCTTCCTACCCGATTACATGTGAATCTTTCTTACAGTCTTGGTTGTACAGGAGTCTTTCTGCCAGCTTCCAGTTGGTTTTCGATGAGAATTGTTCCACAGTTAGATGTATTCTGGATGTGTACATAGGGGGAGGCGAGTCCCACATCGTCCTACTGGGCCATCTTGATCAATCCTCCATATTACTCTTCTTTAATAAGAATTACTAAACTCAAACTAGGTATTTTTTTTGCCTGCTGAACATTGAGACTTACAGCTACTCTCATGCAAGTGTTAAAAGTAGTGTTGGAGATACAGTAGTATCAAACTAAGCCTTTTTTAGAAAGATTGAAAGGAAATTGAAAAAATTTTAAAACTTCATTATATAATCCAATGTTATTTAGTGTCATGCTTGTAAAATTGTTTCAAATGTTGTTCCATGTAAAATTGTTTCAAATACTAAACCATGGTCTCAAACCCTCAAGAGGGAAACAGTGAGATCTTCTACTAATAAAAACTGTACACAGAGTAACACATGCACTCTGGTGATACTAAGCATGAGGCTTATCTTTAAAAGTACAAGACCCCAGCATTCAGACAAGTTACGCCCAGACTTCTCTTCTAAGAATGACAAGAATACCGATGGGGGAAAGGGACAGAGAAATAAGTCATCAACTCAAACCTAAGGAACACAAGAAATGACCCTGTCCGTAGTTTATCAAAATCATTATTTGATTAAACAGATGAGATTAGTGTAGACAGACTGACAGAGGCAAGCTAAGTGTTAGGGAAGGTAAAAAGGAGGTTGGATACATGTTTTCTAGTTTTAAAAGAAATCAATGAAAATAATGAATAGCACTTGAAAGTCAAAAGGCACGGAGGAGAATCTGAACTTCAATTAGGAATGAGAAACACTCTACACAGGGAAGCAGCCGCACAGCACAGGGGGATCAGCTCTGTGCTTTGTGACCACCTAGAGGGGTGGGACAGGGAGGGTGGGAGGGAGACACAAGAGGGAGGAGATATGGAGATATATGTATATGTATAGCTCTTTCACTTTGTTATACAGCAGAAACTAATACACTGTTATAAAGCAATTATACTCCAATAAAGATGTTAAAAATAGAGACAGTTATTTAAAAAAAGATAATATTTGATAAGCTTTTTCTACCAGCAACCATGTAACTCTTGTTAAAGAAATAAAAAGCTCTAAAAACTTAAGAACAGTACGTAGCACTTACTGGTAATGAACCCAGGATGGTCCAAGAGTTTTCTTGAATTGAGCGAGTCCTACAATATCAATATAAATGAGCTCAACAATTCTGTCTCCTACAGTTGGGCAGCCAGATCGGTTTCCTACAACCTTCTTCATTATTCTAGAGAAAGGACAGAAGAGAGGGAAAAAAAAAAATACAATTTACTGCAAGGTACTGCACTTAGCAACTTTAACAGGTAAATAAACATCCCAAGAATCCTTATCAGGGAGGATGGCATGGCCCTTCCCAGTCAGCTGCCTATCCAAGTTCTGCCCACTCATCACGTCCATCCAAAGCCTCAATTCTGACTCTTGCAAAAGCAAATGGTGGTATACAAACACAGCCTTGGAAACCAAGGGAGATCTGGGTCTCAATCTGTCTCCATTTAATTTGCTGGTCAAGAAGATTAGGGAGGTCTTTAAGTACTGGTGACAGGGCCAGATGTGTTTTATTTAAACAGATCATTGTAGAAGCAACATGAAGCAGTGGGTCCCAAACATGCCTGCACATTAGAATCACCTGGGGATCTTTTCCAACTTCCCAAGACCAGACCATATCCCAGACTAATTAAATCACACTCCACTGTCTAGCAGCTGTGAGATCTTAGAAAGTAACTTAACTTCTCTGAATCTTTCCTCATTTAAAACACACACACACACACACACACACACACACACAAAACAGGATTGGATACAGAGAAGACGGTAGGACAGCAACCTCTCAGGAATTCTTCAGGTAGTTAAATTAGGTATTCAGTGGAAAGTACCTATGTATACTAGATATTCAGTACCTATTAGTTTCTCCCAGAGACTGTTCTTATCATACAGCCCTTACTGACCTCCTAAATGTCTTCCATTTCTAGCCTCTACAATATAAACTTCTTTCTGTACTGTCCTGTACTGTTCGCAAATTTCTTTTATGTCTAATTTTTCCTTCTGACTACAATGTATCACAGAACTGGCACTATAGTTTATAAGTTTTCCTTATCCTTCCTTCCATCCACCCACCCATACAAACCCAGCCATCCATCCAAACCCACCCTTGCACTGAGCCAACATGCTTGATCGTACATCAATTTCACATGGGTGGGGCAAATAAGTGCTACCCATACTGCCATTCACCCAGAAATCAGTCATCATTGGCCTTTGTATCCCTGCTCACACCCCGTAACAGTCCTTCACCAGATTATGGACACCCTACTCCAAAGGGCAAGAGTCATCAATAGGGCTCTGCCCCAGAGCTCCATACTGACACTGCCCCAGGCACCCTTTTCTCCACTGGGTTTCTGAAAGACGTAGGTTCCATATAAGCAATTTCTTCCCAACGATTTGAAAATGTTTTCTGTAAAGGCCCAGGTAGTAAACACTTGCATCTCTGCAGGCCACACATTCTCCGTCACAGCTATTCAGCTCTGCTCTTGGAGAAGGAAAGCAGCCACGGGTGTGGCTTTGGGCCCGGGATACTTGATTAGCAAAAAACGCACAGGACTGCATTTGGCCTGCTCAGCCATCGTCGCTGACTCCTGGTCCACCCTGTATTCAGTGGTTCCCAAACCTGCCTGCACTTTGGAATTACCTGGAAGCATCAACAGATACTTATGCCTGAGTCCTACCCCCATAGGTCGTCATTTAGTTAGTCTGGGATATGGTCTGGGCTTAGAGAGCCTAAAAAGATCCCCAGGTGATTCTAATGTGCAGGCATGTTTGGGAACCACTGCTCCATGTTGCTTCCACAAGTATCTACTCAAATAAAACACATCTGGCCCTGTCACCAGGGCCTAAAGACCTCCATAATCTTCTTGACCAGCAAATTAAGTCTCTGCCTGGTAGATCCCTAATATGCCTTTTTGGAGCTCCCTGGGGAGCGCCTATCCCCAGAGCTCCCACTGTACTCCATTTCTTTACCCCCGACTCATTCATTCATCCCTTCACTCATTTGTTCAGTAAATAGTTATGGGCACCCACTGTGTGCCAGGCACTGTTCTAGGTGCTCAATACACAGTGGTGAGCAATATTCACAGATTCTGCACTCCCTGCGCTGAGCAGCCTCACCTCAATTGGAACTAATCACATTGCAATTAGTGTCAACATTGTGCAACGTATCAGTGGTAATTATCAAAAGGTTGGCATCTCCTTGGCCACACACTGGTCATCTCTGTATGTCCCATACCAAGAAGCAGCCCACAGAGAGCACAGAAGGAATGAACACTCAATGTATGAAGGCACCCACTTCGTACGTTGTGTTCCCCAGTGTGTTTTAAAAGAAGCTGGAGGAAGGCAACAGGAGGCAGCTGTTAAAGGGACAAAAGTGGTGAAGGGCTCAGAAGACCTCAGGTTTATCGAGTTCTGAACGGAGCACTGTGGTCCGGTGGTCAAGAGCACAGGCTTTGAGGTCAGACAGACAGAGGGCTCAAATCCTGGCTCTTCCACGTACTCTCCATGGGACTTTGAGGAAATCTTTTTTGGTCTGAATCTCAGTTTCCTCATCTTTAAAATGCAGAAAGCAACAGTGCCTACTTCCAGGTTTGCACTAAGGACTAAATAACATAAAACATGTAAAACACTTAGTAACTGGTGCATGGGAAGCGCTCAACAAATGTTAGCTTTTTTTTTTTTAATATTTATTTATTTTGGCTGCTGCGGGTCTTAGTTGCAGCACACAGGATCTTTGTTGAAGCATGCAGGATCCTTAGTTGCGGCATGCAGACTCTTAGTTGTGGCATGCATGCAGGTTCTAGTTCCCCGACCACGGATCGAAGCCGGCTCCCCTGCGTTGGAAGCGAGGAATCTTACCCACTGGACCACCAGGGAAAACCCCCAAATGTTAGCTCTTAATAGGCATCATCACTGTTATGGTTGTTGTAACTGTTGATACTACCACTGTAACTAAAGCCCGGCTCGTGGTTTCAGTGTATGGAAATCATTTAACAAAAAGAGAGCTGACATTATTTTACGGATATTACTGCTTTCATCCCGATACTGCAACTAATTCGTTGTGGACCTCAGACTTAACACAAGTGACCTCTCTGGGCATCAATGTTTTAGACAATAAAGTAGGAGCAGGGTGAGACATACATTGTCTTAACACCTCTTCCATTTCTAGAATGTTCCTTCAAGCTATTTCTCTTGGAACAGTTGACATATTGCTAGATGTTAACTTGGCTGTTGGGCAGAGAGTCTCCATGGGCAGTTATCCAAAAAGGAGGGAAGGGACTCTAAGCATTTCTGCTTAGCCAGTCGTGTCAATCTAAAAGGGATTAAGAGAGGGCTTGAGCTAGAAGCACATTTCAGTGAAATCAAAAAACCTAGGCAGAGTTGAAAGTGGGCTAACTGAAATAGGATTGGATCAGGGCTTTCGAGAAACTCATTCTATCCAAATTAAATTGCAAACAGGAACCTGCCCCGTTTGAAGATTTAGAAAGCTTGCTGTTGAGTGGGGAAGGGTATGAGTTTCAGCAAGAGACAGGGAATTAGGAAAGTCAATAATGTTGCCTGCTGCAGATGCTGGAAGCACCTGTAACAGCAAAGAATAAGCTCCTTAGTTTGAGTTTTCTGGCATTCATTTATCAAGCCTCTGGAGCCTGCAGCTACAATGAAAACATATTAGCCTTTTCACAGTGTATGTATTTAGCTTCTGAAAATAATCTTCTTATCTCCTGTTTCATGAATTATCACTTTCATTTTCCTCCACAAGAAATTACACACCAAGAGAGGGCTTTAAGAGTTTACAATTTCTTTTTTGTATTCTGATTTTAAAATTGAAAAATAATCTCCTTACTCCTTGAGCTCCGCCAGTGAAGCTGAAATCCTAATGTCATGGCCCAGTAAGTACAGAGATGTAATTAAATCACTCCACTGAACTAATTCACCAAGAGGGCCACCACTGAAAGCTGTCTCTGCAATCTTAAATCCAGATTCCTTAGTCAGGAGGCCCAGGTGAACAAGGACCTGAAAAAACAAAAAAAGAAAAAAAAAAAAGAAGAGGCACATACTGATTCCCGTCAGACAAAGTACAAACTCCACAGTAACCTACCCAAAAGCCACCACCAATTCCAAAGTCATGTTTACGTTCTAATGAAATCTCAACATGGGGTAAACAATTTTTCTAGAAGGTACAGAGGAAGGAAGGAAATGACTCTTCATTGTTGTTTTAGAGAAATAAAGTCATTACTGCATTTGGTATGGCTATGAGTATGAGGTAGGGACAGATAATCCTGTTTTCCAAAAGTGGGGTACATTTGGAAAATCAGAATCAAAGGGGAATCAAGCAGGACGATAAAATATCTTTTAACTATATTGGGCTTTTTTCCCACAGCTGGAATACATTTAAGCTTTTAACACAGAAAATTTCGAACACTAACAAAAGCTGACATGACAATATAGTCAATTCCACTGTACTCAACAATTATTAACTTCAACAATTATTAACTCCTGACAAGTCTTATTTAATGTACATCCCTCATTTTCTCCCAACCCCTCTAGCTTATCTTGCAGCAAATCCTAGACAGCCCAACCTTTCACCTGTAAATAGTTCAGTTGGCATTTCTAAAAGAAACGAACTTTCACTTAAAAAACATAACCGTAACATCACCCAACGCCCCTGACATAGCTATTAAATCCTTAGTATTACCCAATATCCAGTTAGTCTATACACTTGCTCAATTGTCACTTATTTTTTTCAAGAGCAGTTGGTTGAGTCAAGTCAAATAAAGTGCACAAATTGTAATGCCTCATACATCTCTTCCTTAACCTACAGTGGTGCCCGATTATCCTTTTTTGGGGGGATAGAGGCTGGTAATTTATTTGTCAAAGAAATTGGGTTGCATTTCCAATAGAGTCTCTCACACTCTAGATTTTGCTGACTGTGTAACAGATTCTTCTGTCCCCTGTGTTTATGGTAAATTAGTAATCAGATCTGCAGCCATGATCAAATTTGTATTTGATTTTTGGGGCAATACTACTTCGCAGGTGGTGACGTGTACTTCCAGTGGTGAGAACGAAATCTGGGTGTTTCTGTTTTGTGATGTTAGCAGCTACTGATGATCACTAGCCAGATGCAATAATCCATTAGGGGTTGCAAATGGTGATATTCTATCATTCCTCCTGCATTTATTAGCTGCAATACTTCTATAAAGAGAAACTACCCCTCACGAAGGACAGCTTACATAGAAAAAACCTGGCAAATACTTGATTTTTTACTTGACAGTTTTCAAAATAACTAATTTGATCTTTAGCGTACTCTAATGATGACCAATGAGGATTTTAAATATATATATATCTCATTATAAAATCATGAATATAAGTATATTTGATGTGTTTCAATAACTGCAGTTATTATTCTTACTCATTACCAAATTGTACCATCTTGGGCAATGGGAGACTATTAAAGTTGGCTTCTAAGTTCTTTGACAAAACCCAGTAGTCTTCAATAGTTTCTTTGCTCTCTGACACGACAAGGCGTTCCAAGCTC
This sequence comes from Aethalodelphis obliquidens, assembly GCF_003676395.1. Classification (NCBI taxonomy): domain Eukaryota; kingdom Metazoa; phylum Chordata; class Mammalia; order Artiodactyla; family Delphinidae; genus Aethalodelphis; species Aethalodelphis obliquidens. The sequence continues at coordinate 94,433,891 of NW_020837946.1, forward strand.
ATCTGGTACAATGTCTGTCTCAGGCCTTAATCAGCCATTTTTCCAAGAACCTTTTAGGCCATTTAGTGAAAATGGTATTTAAAGATCAAAGTCTGGTGCCTAGCATACTCTAGATGATCACTGTTTACAGGCCTTTTCAGTGGACATAGCTAGAAAATTTATTTTTCCTCAAGGATAAAAATAATCATGAGTTCACACTGGTTTTTCCAATTCAAACCCAGGATTACAGGAGCTTTATCAATTTTTATAACATTATCCATCTCACATCTGTTACTTCCTTTCTCTCTCCCACACTGAAAATTCCACTTCTCCAGGACACTAACATAATTGCTAATTTGCTTTATTCCCAGACACATAATGGATTCGGAAGGAGAATATCAACACCACCACCTCTTACAGGATTAGAAAAATTGTTTTAAGATATTTTTGCAGTTTTTTTTTATCATGTGTGATATCCCATCAGAAACGTTCAAAGTACTGTGCTCTGAAGTCACTAAGAATAGCCCTTCTCTGTGTGCTTAGAGTAAAAGTGGACACGTGGTCAGTTCATTTGCTTTATTTTTTCCTTATGATTTTGTTTTGTAATTAAATTGTTTTACACTTAAGTAAAATGATTCCAGTGTCAAATCTACAAAGCAAGATATATTCGGAGAAGTCTAGTTTCTATACTTGTTGCCTCCACACTACCCCCCCTGACTCCCCTTATCAGACATCTTTTTATTGTGGTAAAACATACATAAGCTTTACCATTTTAACCATTTTTAAGTGTACAGTTCAGTGGCATTAAGTACACTCACACTGTCGTGCAACCATTACCACCATCCATCTCCTTTATTGTTAATTGCATGCTTTGCTATTCCATTTAAAAAATCTGAGCAAGAAGCATATATGTATATCATGTATACATTATATATGTGTATATATGTGTGTGCATATGTATATATCTATAGGTACATATGTAGGTGTAGATACAGATATATAGATAAATTCCTTCTTCCTTTTAAAAATAATGTTCACTATTCTCCACCTACCATGTCTTCACATAACAATATATCCTGGAGATAACTGCAGAGGATTATATAGAAATTACTCTTTCTTTTCATAGCCCACCTGGATCTGTGACCACATACTCTTTCCTGGAGGACTCTTTAATGCCAGGATGTCTGGTCCTGCTGTCTCATAAACTCAAGGGATCTAAGCAAAACTGACTCATTAAACTGTGACTTGGGGTTCTGCACGTGTATCTGTATTTTTGCCCCAAAGGTATCAAATTAGTCAAATTAGGAATACTAAACTCATTTTTCATTTATTTTTAGATATGGGAACAGATTGTTTACTTTTCTCGTTTATTCTTCATCAGAATAGTTCATCTAACGTCATGGCCACTTGATGTATAACTAATAGGAACATAAGCAGAAGCACCACCAAACAGAACAGCAATGAAACTCACCAGTTAGTTGCCCAAATCCCAGAGCTGACACATACCAAGAATATGAAATTGTCATGATGATGTCAACAGGAAGTTCTTCCAGATTGTATTTGGGTAAAGAGCAGAGAATTACATTTCCTGATGCCACTGACACAGAGTCAGAGGGTTCATAGCAAAATCTGACAAGCAGATATTCTGCCTGGCTTCACCCAAGAAACATGTGTACCAGTTCCTGCTAAGTATAATTACTGTAACCGGGGAAAACGACAGCCCCAAACAATGGCTGTACAAGAAGAGACTGCACAGATTCACCCTGAGGGAATATCATTTGAGACATGACATTTCTCTTAGCCTGTCTCCACAAAAATCAAATTTTCAAGAAAACTGGCACCCAACTGAAGTGAATTAATCGGAAACTCACTTTCTTCCGCTTTCTCTTTTCAAGATTCTGCTTCTCTGCCAAGGACCTGATTGCCTGGATCCACGCATCAGCCATTCGCCGGATCCGTAGCCTCATCCATCGGAATTCTTCATGCTTTTTCATCATACTGTAGAGAATATTAAAATCCGTACGAATCTCTGCCTAGAAACAGAAATTTAATAAAAATGAGTAGAAGATAAGAGGTCCAAAAGCATAATGGTTTTCATGATGTGACATTTGAAAACTTGAAAGAGACAGTCAATTAAACACAGGGCTTCAAAAGCCTGGTCTGCTGAATAGCTTTGCTTGAAGCGCCCAGGACTGCAAATTGAGGCAAAGGCCTCTTGACTGCTGCGCTGCTATAAGGGACATCATTAAAAAATCAGAAGTGGAGAAAGGCAGCACAGACTTGCAAAGCCCTGAGCTACGTCAAAAATGCATATTTTACAGGGAATGTGCTTGATACACCTTGAAATTCTCTGCACCCGAATTTACTGGCCCCTTGATCTACTGCAGGGTAGCAGACTCCTGGGAAAACTGAAGTCAATTATTAACAGGCTACCTGCCATTGTGTAGGCTGCCAAAAAGCCTCATTCTGTCCACAAAGTTAAGTAGGGAAATAAATGCTCATCCTCTAGTTTTGTCCCAATCCAAACAAACAGAAGTTTATTATTTTCTAAGGAATTTAAAAGCCAGGAATACCATTTTCCTATAGTAACTGAATAAAATTTCAAATTCAAGCCAAAAGGGCTTCCCTGGTGGTGCAGTGGTTAAGAATCCGCCTGCCAATGCAGGGGACACGGGTTCGAGCCCCGGTCTGGGAGCAACTAAGCCCGTGTGCCATAACTACTGAGCCTGTGCTCTAGAGCCCGCAAGCCACAACTACTGAGCCTGCGCTCTAGAGCCCGTGAGCCACAGCTACTGAAGCCCACACACCTACAGCCCATGCTCCGCAACAAGAGAAGCCACCGCAACGAGAAGCCCGTGCACCACAACGAAGAGTCGCCCCCGCTCACTGCAACTAGAGAAAGCCCACGTGCAGCAGCAAAGACCCAACACAGTCAAAAATTAAAAAAAAAAAAAATTCAAGCCAAAATAACTTAAAAGTCAGGAAGACTATTTTTCTAAGATGGCTGGATGCAACCAGCAATTGAAATAACAGAGAAAAATAATAACACCAGTATTTTTTTCATATAACATCTAAATAAAACATTCACTAAATCCATCTTTCAGCAGTTACCATAGTTCACTCCAACACTCATCTGACCATGTCCTTGACTCAACAGTTTCCCAAGAATGCCATGGTCTAAGCGAGGCTCGGCAAACTCTGGCTCTTGGACCAAATCCCCCTCGCTATGTAAAGTTTTATCAGAACACAGTCACGCCCACTCATTTACACATTGCCTACGGCTGCCCTGTGCCACCGGTCAGAACTGAGTAGTTGCAACAGAGATCTGGCCTGCAAAGATGAAAATATTTAGTATCTGGCCTGTCACAGAAAAAAATTAGCTGATCCCTGGGGTGAAGAATAAAGACTTGAGCTTTTAATACAAAGCTTTTCCAGCCCCTACCTACCTTTCCCATTTCATCTTCATTCCAGCTCATCCAAACCCCTATGGCCTTGTCCCACTGAACCAGGCTCTACTCCCTGAAAATGCCACGCTCTTGTACAGGCACCTGTCCCCCTGCGACCAGAGACATCTTTCTCTCCTTGACCTGGTATAAACTCATTCAGCGCTTTAAATTCAACTCCAAGGTCATCTTCTCTTTACATGCTCTCCTGACCCATGCAGGCTGAGATCGCCACTTCTTTATTAATTTCCATGGGCCTATGTTTCAGTGTTGACACGGTCATTATTTACAACCATCACCTTCATTATTAAATCACTGGGCGCCTCCATGTCTGGCACCAGGTCTTATTCGTATCAGTAGCCTATCACGTAGGAACCCTCAGAGAACCGCTCAATAAATAAACATATGCTAACTGGTTGACTGATTTGGTCACTCAGACCTCCACAGGGCTGGGGATAGAAGTTCTTCCGTTTACCGTTATTTCAGATTACAGCTGGCAGAAGACTCCACATGTATCACTTGGCATCATACTCAAATCACAAGCCTAGTAAGAGGTTTCCAAAATCACTTACCAATGAATTACGATCAGCTTCTTCGTAGGGATTTTTTGCTCTCCAAGGTAAATGAGGACACCAATTTTCAACCTGAAAAATAGAAATCAGAGACACTGAGTATGCTGGTGCATCTGTAAATGAATTAATGTCTGTGCAAAGTTCCAAGCACAGTTCCTGGTACACAGGAAGTGGGTTAAGTGGGTTATTACTGTTACCGGTCAGACTCCCACACTTTTAGCTAGCCATCCAGAGGCAGGGCCCCTCTCAGATGAAACAATAATTAGCCAAGGTCCCAAGGAGCGTATCATGACACTTCACATCTGTCCTTCAAAGACTTCACAGTGACTGATTCCTTAATCATTTAATCCTCGAACTTCTACACAGAAGGAGAGGGGGTCTTGCAGCAGAAAGTTAAAAGACTTGAACACTGCTGCCAGGGAATGGGAATGCAAAGGTGCCTCTGTGCTATTTAGCAAGAGGACAGGAATGACTCGTTATCTGCTGTGGTGTGGTGGGCACGGAAACATCAAGGCATATGAGCCACAGAACTCCATCGTGTATCACCAAATTAGGAATGCAACAGAGAGTTTAAGGCTAACTGATCAAGGCTTCCCCTCATTTTCTGGCTGTTCACTTCACACTAACTCAAGGAACAGGGTGATAAAACCTATTGGAAACAGAGATGAAAGAAAAAAAAAATGCCGCAGCAATCTTGTGAGAGCCATTCTGGAAGATGGACTGTTCTGTCAATGCACTGGAGTTTAGAGAGCTGGGGGAGGAGGAAATTTACAGGAACGACTTCAACAAAGGTTAACAAAGAAAATTAGGCAAATTCACACTTTCTAGTAAATGAAAAATGCACTGAGCAATACTGATGTCTGACCTCTTTGCCAAAACTGGCCATATAATTCCAAGATAGCATGTCACCCATTTATTAATATATGAGGTTATTAAAGATGGTTAATAAACAGGTGCTGAAAATAATGTTTCTGGGGCCAGGTGGACCTATAAAAATGAAGAGTACAAGAGGGTGGGGGGCATCCTTGGAGCGCACGGGGGGAGGCAGGGAGGCGTGTGAGGTCAGAGCTCCTGGGTCAGCAATGCACAGTCACACAAGCTGGTTGGCCCTCCAGCTCCTGGTGAGTTTTCAAAGAAACAAAGCAGTTTCACTACTCTAGAAATATCTCTTAAAGCAAGGTGATTTTGACTAGGACCCGAAATAATTGGGCAATCTGCATAAAGCCCTCTGCCACTGCAAATGATCTGAAAGTAACAAGCAGAGGGCAAAAGCTTGGGGGAGGGTGGAATTCCTGGATAGGAAAAGTACACAATATTCTGTTTTCTTTTTGTGGAGTGAAATCAGACTTGACCATATTTGTGAATGACTTCAGAGACTCAAAAGGACTCCTCATAAGAAAAGTTGCAGTGGTTTTTACTCATAAAAAAAAGAAAATACTAACTTGCCTGGAATGCCTATGTCTAAATACTGAGCCCTTATACAGCAACATCACCATGAAAGGCAAAATCACCAAAGAAAAGCACTCTATTGACACAAATGAGAAAAGTGAGAGAGAAGCAGCAGAAAAGAGGCCACCAAGGGGATGAAGCCTCGGCTGGTCCCAGCAGCCTACACACGACACACCTGTGTGCCTTGTGTTCTCAGGCCGGACTGAATTATTTAATTCAAATTAAATTTTTGTAAATGGACTCAATAAGACAGTGCTTTAAAGCATATTTGTAACATGAAGGCTTCAGATGGATTGTAGACCTGATTGTGAGACCTTCCACCGCACAGAAAAAAGCATGAGGATGCGCAAGCAGGGTATGGATTTGTAGTCAACCCCACACTAAATAAATAACAAAATGTACACAGCAGCATGTCAGGATAAAAAATGTCCTCATGAAGAGCACGATAGGGAAAGATGAAACACGACTATGAATAAAGCGAACCAACCCAAAGGAGAGACGTGAGTGAGGTCAGGTAAAGGAGAGTACATTCACTCCTCTGCCCTTAGAAGAATCTTCTGAAATTTACTCGCAGGAAAATACAGTCCAAGGTGATCTTCTAAAATACTGGCTTCCCTACAGAATACTCAAGACTTTAATTCCTCTTTGAAACTGATCTTTATCTTAGTTCTTCTTACTTTAAATCACTGGATAATACTGGGCAAGATTTCAAGGGCAACCCTGAAAGAATGGGAAATGGAGTCTGCCTATTTTAGCTTTTAGCAAGAAATCGTAGCGTTACACATTCACTCATGATGGAGGAGAAACCAATTCTGGACGTCCTGACACAGGAGTACAGTGGGTTTTTAGGGTGGCTGTTTTTGTACACAGTGATAGGATAACTGGTTAACGAAATAATTAAATTATACATAAACCAATTACTCCACAGGGAGAGGGGGAAAAAACAAACCCATTTCTTTCTGAAACCTCGGAGGGTTACCAGGATTGGAAGAAAGCCAGCACCTGCAATAACTCCACCGACTGAAACAAAGAGCCCTCAAATGAGCAACATATTCCTAAATAAGAATCGTTAATAACACTCAGGGAGAATCTTGCTCAGGGCTAATAATTCACCCTCCTCATCCCTAACTGTTTTGTCTGATCTACCTTGGCTCCTTCAGTGAGTCTAACCACCCAGCACAGCATCCTACCAAGACAGCTGGATCCCAGAATGAGCCCACTGTCTTCCTGATCTGGAAGCTCTTCTATTTCAACTCATTCTTACAATCTCTTTTCCTGGCTCTCAGAACCCTAGTGTCCTAGGTCTGCCTGTGGTCATCTTCCTTCACCTACTGCCTTGGCTATGCGTTTTTCCAGCTGTGCCCTTGGTGCTCTCCTTGGGACAGGATCTGTGGCACCGGACCCTCCCACTGTCTACCCTGACCTCTACCAGACTCCTGCAAGCTGGCAAGTCCTCCATCAAGCCCTGTGCCAGGGAAGGGACTGGACAGCCTTAAAATAGTCCACAAATCACCACAGTAAGTCTAAAAATTGAAAACCATCTGAGTTCACGGCAATACGTACACAACAATCGATAGAGGAGCAGAACCATGACTCTATTAACCTTCAATCTGAAGGCGAAACTTCTACAGGAACTAATCTTTTTAGTGCACTAGACTCGGGCTACGAAACGAAGAGGCAGCAGAAACAGAAAAGACCAGCCAGGCTAGACCTTTGGAACATTAAGGTGTCTTTCACAGAGAGGGCACAATGAATCACTTTTCTTGAGCAAGGAGATCTAAAATTAACCAATTTTATTTTTGACATTCCTCCTCCCAATGATGTAAACTTCTTTGATCTGAGAAGGTTTTACAGCTTCATCACATACAATGTGAATCAACGCAGAATTCCTAAACAGACCTCAAACTTACTTTCAAGTTCCGTAGGATGGACAATTCATTACATTTACGAAAAAAGAAACTGCTTATAGAGATTCCTACGGCTCAAGTTGGAATTTAAAGGGGGAAAAGAAGAAAATTAGAGCAAAAATGAGGAGATTTAACGTATATATGTGTGTACTTCGGTGTAACTGGTCTAACTCTCTGTAGTAATGTTCTGTTCTTTTGAAAGAATAATAATCAGACTCCATTATGGCCTCTTCTCTCATGCTTAATGTGAAAGGTTTTGCTTTAATGGATCACTGACATAGAACTTCACGCTGTTCTTTTCCCAGAGTAAGTGCAATCAACACTAAATGCGCAAAATGCCTAAGAAAAGTCTGAGGTTATCTCTGGATATTGGCGTCATGGGTCCTTTGCTTTTTCTTCTGTATGTGAATCTTCATATTACGACTTTTTTTTTTTTTTTTACAATGAACATTTCTTAATCAAATAAGTTTTAAAGGCATTACATTATATAAGCATACAGTCATTTACTGAAGGTTTACAGTTCAGGGAAAAAAACAAATGAACTTGACTGCATCCCATCATTTAATCCCCTGAAGTGCCCTAGGACGTGGGTACCATTGCCAGGTTGCAAGTGAGGAAAGCAAGGCTTAAAGGGGCTGAGAACTTGCCGAGGTCCACTCACTAGTGAGCAGCAGGGCTGGGTGATGACTGAGATCTGTCGGTTCCTGGACCAGGACGTGTCAGAGCCACCGTAAAGGCCAAGCTCAGTGAAGGGCGAGGATAAGAGAGCTGCGCAATGTGGAATCCACCAAAATGAATTCTATGCCCAACTCCACAAACAGCTGGGGGGATAGCCTCAAACCATTTGACTTTCAAGTTTTCTCATCTACAAAATGAAGGTGCTGGCTTGGGTGACCTCTTAGTAATTCTATTAGCTTTAAGGTCTGAAAAAGATGGTTGGACATCATCCTGTCAGGCTAGTTGGTTACATACCAAAAGGATACCATTGACTATATCTATTCATTTGATCCACTGATGATACACACGTATATACATCCACACAGATTTGTTGAACTGATGACATATCAAATGTAGTTACTCATTAAGGGGCATGCTTTTAAAAAAGACTTCTTTACTGCACGCCACTCCCCTCCCTGGCCTACTCCCCTGTCTCAAGTTTTGAACAGGAAGTGCACATGGTAAAGGATGTCCACACATGTGAGTGGCTCTGCTATCTGGGCTCATCCTCTCCATCAAACACCTGAGATGATGAATATTTGGGCCAAATTGCTTATTAGGAAAGGTGCCTGTGGGGTGAGTAGAAGACGAAGAAGAAAAGCGACAATATGCTAGGAGCCAAGCCCTAGGAAAAGCGCTTCACACACATCATGTCCTTCGGTCTCCACATAATCCTCTGGGCAAGGCCCATCATGACAGATAAACACAGAGGTGCAGGGCAGCCCCACAGCTGGGGACGGAAGCGCTGTCTGTCCTGCACAGGGCCGTACACTTAGCAGAGAAGCCAGACGTGTGGTTCCTGCAGTCCCACGAGCACAGTCCAGCCTTTGATATTAGAGTATGATCGCCTAGATCTTCTCTACAAAATCCTTCAGAAAGGGTTTACTCTGCTCCTATTGCAGGACAGTGCTGGAAGGGCCATGAAAGTGATGGGAACTCCCTGCCTGCAGCCCTCGCCCCTGATGTCTCTTCCACGGATAAGGGGTGATTGTTTCAAAGCCTAAAGTGGATTACATCCTACACTAACTCAGACCCTTCAGTGGCTTCTCCTCACCCTCAGAATAAAACCTAGAATTTACCCTCAACCTTACGCTGCCTGCCTCACTACCCCCGTCCCCCAAAGAACTCCCTTCCAAGTCCAAACACACGCTAGGCTCATTCTTACCTCGGGAGGGTGGCCAGGTTTGTGAGGGGAGGGGAAAAGATGCTCAGTTAAATTTGAATTTCAGACAAAGGATGATTTTTCTTTTTGGTATGTTGCATGCAGTATCTGTCATACACTCGCAGTTAAAAATTAAATAAAACACTCTTTCTCTGAAATTCATTATCATTAGGTATCTTGTATTTTACCTGGTAACCCCCATACCTCAGCGCTTCTGCATCTGCTCTGTCTCTACCTGAAACACTTTTCCTTCCAGAGCTCCCATGCCTGCCTGCCTGCCTGCCTGCCTCCCTCCCTGCCGCACTATACTCCAACTTTTCCTCTGAGAAGCCTTCCCTGGCCACTCTACCTCCTTACTCTGTTTTTCCTCGGCACATCTACCACATGTGGAAATTATCTGACCCATGGGTTGACTGCTACTTGCTGTCCCATCCGAACATAAGCTCCTTGAGGACAGAAACTTCAGCTGGCCTGTCTCCTCGGTCCCCAGTGGAGGCCCTGGCACACAGCAGGTCCTCAATCGTTACTTGTTACACAGTAAACAAACAAACAAAAAAATCAAAGACATGACTTGAGTCCTTAAGATATTCATGATAAGGATACTCTTTTCCATTTAAGTGACACTTACCTATTTTCATCATTTCATTAGAACCTTTCAAAATACCCTGAGGGAAGCAGGGCAGGCTTTACCTTGACTTCGGTGGGGAGAAACCAGTCTGAAAACTCAAGGGAATGTTCTAGGCCACACGGGTAGGAGTTGGATCCAGATAGACAATCAGGCCCATGTATTTTCTTTCCATTTTTCCATGTAAGGCATTTTATTTCAAATACAGTAGTTTGTACCTGTCAACCCCAAACTCCCAATCTATCCATATATTTTCTATAATATGTAATGCTGCCCCCTACCACGGGAGGGGTGGTAGGGGTGGCAAGAATATCACAGAGAGTATGGAACTGATCGTGTGCAAGAGAGACCCGAGGGCTGGGGAGATCCGATACAGGGCTACTCAGGATGTTAGGGAAGGGGCAGGACTTCAAGAGAAATTGCCGTAAGTTTTCAACGTACCACAAACCAGTGGGGTTCTAATGACAGGATGTCAGAGTTTCAAAAATCCATCCCAAATCTCTGTGGGATGAGACCTGTCAATTTCCTTTTCACAGGAGAGGGAGCAAACGAATTCCTCCGTAGTGAATCACATAGACAATACAGAGAGGTGCTTCTTACACTGCACAGTGGAAGAACCGGCCTCACTGGGCCTACATCCACACTGAGGACACAAGAGCCACAGTCACCCCATTTATAAAGGTAGTCACATTCCAGTGACCAAGGACAGAGTTCCTCTTTTGTGGTCATGTGCAATTTCGCCAGAAGCGTAGATCCAGGCAAATAATGCAGAGTGACAATAAGAATAAAAGCGGGGCGAGCAAACTGTGCCTTCCAATATAATTGGCTCGTTCCATTCTAATAGTCTAACCTGATCCCCTGCATTCCCTTATAGATAAAATATGAGAGAGCATTATATTAAAATTGTTAATAAGTGCTCAAAATGCCCTTGCTTCATGTCTCAAATTTAATGTTCTTAGCAGATTTTAATGTTACAAATTTACAATAACGTTTTCTTCAAGATTAGAAAGGTGATAGCTGGGGAAGTCACCCACTTAGAACAAAGAGACAAAAAAGCTATTGACTATTTTAAAAAATGCTTTAAATAGAGTTATTCATTCAACAAATATGTGTGCCAGGCACTATTATTCCTGTGAACAAAACAGACAAAAAAAATCTCTCTGGAGATGACTTTCCACGTACTTGCTCTTAACGTTGGATATTGATGGTCACCCCAGGACCTTTGCACTGAATTGTTCCCCCGGCCTGTTAAATACTTGTGCCAGACATCTGCACCTCTTACTCTCTCACCTCTAATTTGGTGCTCACATGTCCTCCTCTCATCTGCTCAGTAGGGCATATTCTGAACACGCTGTCTAAAGCTGACACCATCACTCCATGAGGCCCCTCTCAGTTTCATTTTTCTCCATAGCTCTATTGTAATCTAAAAGATATGTATTTTATTTTTTGTTGCCTGTCTCCTCCTACAAAACATAACTTTAAGAAATGTTTGTCTTTTTGTTCACTGTCATATCCCCAGCACCCAGAAAATAACAATAGCAATGAATTCCCCTGGTACCCAGATGCTGGTCTCTAAGTGTCATTTCCCACTAAGAGGAACCAAAGGTACTTAGAGAAAAGGCCGATTCTAGGTCTAGGGCAGAAATTATATGAGATGAACCTGGAAGCTCTTGTCATACCAGACGAGATCAAAACTATTAAAAACTCCTAGGTTATGTCAAAAGGACTCAGAAGACAACGTGAATTGGCCCCCACCGGTCAAAGAAGGTATAATATGAGAACTAGTAAGAAAATAATTGGAATGCATCAAACATATCAAATATGTTTCAATCAATGAGTTCATAATGATGGTAAAACCCAACAAGCATACAAACAAGCAGGCAAACAAACTACTAGTCACCAGTGGAAGATGCTAGGAAATCAACAGAGAACTCAAGATTTCTCTTATGAGCTGTTCCGCAGGGTAACCAAATATCAGATGAGGACTCATTTCTCTATACAGGGTATTCCTGATATATTACAAAGGAATCCCTGATGAATCCAGGCAGTGATTATCAACGGCTGCTAACATCCCCCAAAGAGAGAGAACCAGGCATTTATATGCCTCTTAATAGACGTATTTAATACCACCCATGAAACAGTTTTGAAAAAAATATTAAGCCTGACTCTGATCAAACCTCAGCTCTACTATCAATTTACAGGAAGTACAAGGGGCAGGGAAACAGGTTATACAACAACACGGGGATATAATCGTCAAAATTCAGAGGACAACAAACTCTTCTAAGGGCAAAGTTTCTTCAGTGAAAAATCACAAGAGGAAAAAAATAAGAGATGAAAGGAAACCTAAATTAAAGGGACTTAAGAGACACCAACAATGGTAATTTATGGTCCTTGCTTGAAACTCTGTTCAAATAAATAAACTGTAATTTACAAGAAATGTGAATACTAACCTGATATTTGATGATATTAAGGAATTCTGTAATTTTTAAAATATGGAATGGTATTAGGAGCTGTAAGTTTTAAAAGAGCCTCTTTTAAAGGTACATAGTGAAACATTCACAGACGATGAGATCTTTGGGATTTGCTTCAAAATAATGAACTGGGGGCTTCCCTGGTGGCGCAGTGGTTGAGAGTCCGCCTGCTGATGCAGGGGACACGGGTTCGTGCCCCGGTCTGGGAGGATCCCACATGCCGCGGAGCGGCTGGGCC
>NW_020837946.1:94446553-94559485 GCF_003676395.1 Aethalodelphis obliquidens
CGTGCCCCGGTCTGGGAGGATCCCACATGCCGCGGAGCGGCTGGGCCCGTGAGCCATGGCCGCTGAGCCTGCGCGTCTGGAGCCTGTGCTCCGCAACGGGAGAGGCCACAACAGTGAGAGGCCCGCATACCGTAAAAAAAAAAAAAACAAACCAATAATAATGAACTGGGAGAGGGGTCAATGAATGAGATTGGCCACGAATTGACAATTATTGAATGTGAGCCATGGGCACATGGGGGGTTCCTTATACTCATCTCTTTTACATATGCTTGAAATTTTCCATATTAAAAACAGTTTAAAACATAAAACTTTACAAATATTTTATTGGTATATAATAGAAATAAATGATCAGAGACCATATTTAAAAGTTTGTAAAAGAACAAATTGGAGAGACTGCATCAAAGCCCCAGTCTGCCACATGTATTCCAAGCAGCAAAGAGGTGTTGGTTTGGGGTTTGGCAAATCCTGCCATCTACCCTTAAATTTCTGTTTAAGGTAGAGGTCAGAGTAAGAAATCTCAATCTAAATGTTGTAATATGTGAAAAAAAAAAGAAATAAAATAAAAAGAAATAAAAAAAGAAATAAAATAAAATAAAAATAAAGAAATAAAATAAAAAGAAATAAAATATAAAACTAAATGTGTAGTATATGAAACTACGGACAAAGAGGACGTGTCACGAGGAGGATGAACTTGGGAGAAGGAAGAGGTTGGGGGAAATTGAGAGATCAATCAGGCTGATGAGAAATGCTGTTCTGTAAACTTGGGATTGTTTTAAAAAATCCTTTTTCTAAATATGTCTTAGAATTCAGGTAATAAGAGCCACGAAAACACACAGATGAAAAAGATAAAAGTAAAGGTTGAATTCAAGAAGTGCAAAGAACACGATCATAAATCTCTGTCACCTCCGGTACCGCCAAAAAAATATTATCTCACAGAAAGTATATTTCCTACGTCAAGGGCTAGACATTTGAAAGGTGTGTGTGGGTATTCTCAGGCAACAGTCTAGTGGCATTTTTAAAGTACTCCCTGACCCGTCGCAAATGTTAGTTATATTTTCTCATTCGGATTTCTTCCTGCAACCTTAAACAGTCAATTCTTTACTGCTGCCCACTTTGACAAATTAGTTTGTGCAACACCATTTCCAAGATATCTTTAGCAGCCAACACAGGCCATAAATCCAAATCATTGTACTGGTTATTAGGATTTCATTTCATGCTCACATTCACAAACATTTAAGCTTTCAACCTTTGCTGCTGGACATTAATCTTGGTATTAATCAAGGGATTAAGTATGCTGAATTTAAACTCAAGGTTAATAGCATGCTCAGTCAATATTAGTTTTACATATTGCCAAGGGCGAACAGAAAGAGGAAGAGACCTTTATGCCTGTTGTTTCTGAAATATAAGAAACAGATTCATGAACAAGGCATGAAATTGCTTCTTTTGTTCCTTTATGAGGGAGTCACACACACAGGCAGGCGCGCGCGCGCGCACACACACACACACACACACACACACACACACACTCACTCAACCAGTCCAAATCGGCATTAGAAGCAACAGCCTGTACACATCCTAAGATCTAGCAATCAATCACTGAGCAATTTGATTATTTCAGAGCAACTATACTTCCAGTGGCAACACAAGTGCTTTAAAAAAACAGTACAAACAAATTAAGAAGTCTGGCAGGGTATGATGGTTGCTAGTTGCTAGAATAATTGTGTAAATAGCAAAAATCTGTGGGAGTCAAATATATCAGCACCATCTATCAACATAATATCAATAGGGGTAAAGAAATTTATTCTCAATTTTGTAAAAGCTGATAGCAGTAAAAGGCTCTGCAGAGGGCTAAGTTAATAACACCTGAAACAATGACATTTAGAGTAATTACTTTATAGGGTCTTGTGTCTATAATGGGAGTAGTTAGTTACATGGCTCACAAAAACAGACACAGAAAATGAACTGCTCGATGATCTGGAAACGCAAGGCTGCTTAATGTATCATTCTTTCAACCCTCACCACTTGCAATGGCTAAGTACCTGGTTTCCACGAGTTATATGTTCAGGAGGACTGGCACCGTTTCTTTTTTTTCCTTTTTTTTTGGCAGGGGGGATAAAGTATTAAAATTATGAGTATTAAACTAGCAATGAAGACTGATTAATGGAAACCAGCTAACTTAGAGCCATATTTCAAACACAGGTGGATTTAAGCATAGAACCGAATGCAAAGGCAATGGTGACAAACGACTGCACTTGAGTTCAGCTTTCGTTTGACGTGAAAGGGAAACAGGAATGGTCGATGCAGAAGCACTAAGCAACTTAACCTCTCGGAGCCTCTAGGATGCGGCTCTCTACTACTCAGAGATGGGGAGAGGTTGAAATGACGCTGTGTATTTGAGGTGTCAGGCACACAGTGCAGCTCAGCCATGTTTCATTCTTATTGTCTGCCACTCAACAAGGGCAATGGCGAGACTTTTAGCATCACACCCAGTCCCTAATACAACATCAGACATACGACAAGCATCCGTGGGGATAATGGAAGGGGAAACACTGATGGCTTTACCTCCTGGGATTTCCCATAAAAGGCTGGGAGACTACAAGTTGGTGAAGGTAAAAGCAGAAGTTTATACTCCCATAATTCAGCAGAGTTGGCACACTGAGACAACTGGGGGAAAGAAAAATGCAGGAAGAGCGCTATCTCCTAAGACTGGTCTGAATCTAAATGCCTCAGTTCAACCGGTGACTGACTATAGAGGAGACATTTTATTTCATGTCCTCTTTTATATCTGTCAAAGCTCTGCAGTTAAACATAGACGGAAACAAGAATTGGCTCTTCGGTGAGGATTAAGAAAAGAAAGTCGCCAGTACATCCACTGATCAAGTAAACAAACCAAATGAAGATGTCTCTCTCAATCATTTTACCAACTGCAAGAGTAACCAGGCACACGATACAGGTTAAATGAAGTAACAAAAGATGGAAAGAAAGCAAGAGGGAAAAAAAAAAACTAGACAAAATACATCACCACAAAGCCATAGATGTTGTCCAGGATTTACAGAATACTAGAACACAATTAAGTGGCTTTAGGAAACATCCCTAATAATTTCATGTAGCCAACGGCAGAGGGGTACTGCTGTTCCATGCATCCGGTTCACGATTTAACTGTGAACAAGTTGCACATCCTGACAAAGGAAGTCAAGGGGAACAGCTGAATTTCTGTTACCAGAAGCCTAGGGATCTAAAATTAAGTGAGACTGGTGAATGAGAACCAGAAATTGATTCCAATTCTAAGACAGAATCAAGGTCCCACATAAAATGTCACAGGCTAAGTGACACCCCACAACTGTACTCAAATAATGGCAATATCAAAAACCTATCATGTATAGACACAGAAAACAAACTAATGGTTACCAAAGGGGAAAGGTGAGGGGGAGGAATAAATAAGGAATTTGGGATTAACATATACACACTACTATATATAAAATAGATAATCAACAAGGACCTACTGTATAGCACAGGGAACTCTACTTGATATTCTGTAATAACCTACATGGGAAAAGAATCTGGAAAAGAATATATAACTATATACAATTGAATCATTTCGCTGTACACCTGAAACTAACACAACATTGTAAATCAACTTTCTTTCAATAAAAATAAATAAATAAATAACCACTCCCCACAAAGAAGTAAAACAAAAAACCCAAAAAACCTATCATAAAAGTGTCGGTTCTACAAATTGAGTATCATTTATTTGCCAGGTTCTACTCTAAGCATGCTCCCATATAGGCTCAGGAATTCTCACGGCAGGATCCTTTAAAAACAAGATTAAAACATATGATAAAGGAAGAACCTGAGGCACAAAGAGGACAACTTTTCCAAGAGCACAGTGTTTAGAAAGCATTAGAAACGGAAGCTTAAGTCAGCTACGAGGCTCTAAGGCAGTACTGCCTATTCAAGTGGCCATGTTGGTTAAATTTTCCTCTCTTACAGGGTCCCTGTTAAGATGCTTTGATAAAATGGAAAATTTTTTTAAAAGGCCAGAGTTTCAAGGTAATTTTCAGATTAAAACTTTTAAAAAGAAGTTCCTAGTTCTTTCCCAGGACCCCTTCCTGGCTTAATTACCTGTATCCATGCTTCCTCTTCCATTAGACTTGAAAGATAATGAATGCGTAGCATGGTGCCAAGTAAATGAGTCCTCAGTAATTGTTGACAATCAGTGAATACAATAGATGTTCAGTAAGTGCTCACTGAACTGAATTCAGTGTTGCAGAAAGAAAGGTCTGATCATTTGCATAAGAAGAGAGTAGAAGAGGCATAAGAAGAGAGTAGAAGAGGCAAATGAAGTACCCTTCCACATCCCGAAAGGAGAAAAAATAGTTAAAGGTTCTGCAAGGAAACACCCAGGCTCCAATATGAAGGCTACATGATCCATCACATCTTTATGCGGCCCCATCTATCCCACACTCCTCTCAGTTTACCTGCACCAGAATCTCCCTTTTCTCTCATCTTAACTAGGTCCTTCCTTCCCTGTCGGTAGGGGTAGGGTGGCAGTTTCAAAGGAAGGGAACCAGGTCATATATAATTACAGCCCCTGTCCACCTGGACCATTCTCCCACCCCTCCCCAGCTCTGGCTTGGGAGATGGACACACAGGCTGGAGTGAGCACGTCAAATCCTCTTTCTGTCCCTTCACCTCAGGCAATCCTCCCCGAGATGCTGGAAGGCATGAAATGAGCTCAGCTTGTCCATCAGGGAGCCCGGTTAGACTCTGGCTAAGTTCTATCAAATGGAAATGGGAAGAAAACTTTTGAAAACTGAACTAAATGAGGAACTTTTTCCTCAGGGCAGGAAAGGTGCCTCTAACTGACTTCTCATTAGAGTGAAGGTTCACCCATAGCCCCAGGCCCTACTCCTCCGGAGAAGAAAATGAGGCCGGCCCCAGGCCACCCAAGCTCCAAACACACTCAAGTACATGCTACAAAGTCAACTGGCCAGCAGCCACCTAATGAAGTGCATCACACACCCAACCTCTCAGTGCTTTTCGTTTCCAAGAGGCATTTTAACTGTCACTAACTCTGACGGTTCCCATGATGGCCCTGGGGTGGCCGTGGAGCAAACCTTGGCAAAAAAAAGTCTGACTGGATCTTACAGAAGGAAGAGAAGTGAGGGTGCGGAAGAGGGACAAACCCCACAGATTCCAGGGCCACATGCCCTATAGCAATACTGGCTTGGCCTCCATCCCCAAAACTGTCCCTGTCACCTTATACCAGAGAGAAGAGGTACCTGAATCCCACAAGGGAAACTATGGCAAAAACATTTCATTTAGCTTCAAAATGGAGGCATTCTCCTTTCTGCATGGCATCACCAGGGAGCTGTTATTAAACTACTGATGAAACAGCAAGAGAACCAAAACCAGGGGGCACGAATCAAAAAAAAAAAAAAAAAAAGGCAGTCAAGAGCCTGCCAAGTGCACATCCTCAGAAATTAGCTGGCCTCTGTTTCACAAGCCCCTAGGGCTGCTGCCCCTGCCCATAACGGGGGTGGGGAGGGGGGCAGCCGGTGAGTTTTCATTCCCTACTCAGTTCTCTCCCAGTAACTGGCGCTGGATAAAGTCTTAACCCCACCCTATCCCCTTAACCTTTCTAAAGGTGAAATGGAGATCCCTAAAGCATGTAACAAATTCCATGTGGTCTGTAAAATGCCATGTAGCCCTTAAAAAAAAAGGAAAAAAAGCTGCTATTTAAATTCAAGGGTACAAATGAAATTCAGATAAAAAGGGGAAAAAAGTAAATAATTCAGCCTGTAAGTAGATAGCTAACTCAGCCAATAAGCATATGAAAATATGCTTAACATCACTAATCATTAAGGAAATGCAAACCACAACCAGAGTGAGATACCCCCTCAAACCCATTCAGAAGGCCACTAAAAAACAATAATAATAATAAAACCAGAAAATAACAAGTGCTGGCAAGGATGTGGAGAAGTTAGAACCCTTGTGTACTGTTGGTGGGAATGTAAAATGGTGCAGCCGCTGTGGAAAACAGTTTGGTGGTTCCCCCAAAAATTAAAAATATAATTACCATATAATCCAGCGACTCTGCTTCTGGATCTATACCCAAAAGCATTGAAAGCAGAGCCTCAAAGAGCTATGTGTACACCTACGTTCATAACAACATTATTCACAATACCTGAAAGGTGGAAGCAATCCAAGGGTCCATTTGACAGATGAATGGGTAACAAAATGTGGTCTATACACACAATGGAACATATTATTAAGCCTTACAAAGGAAGGACACACTGACACATGGACAACATGGATGAACCTTGAGTACACTATGCGAAGTGAAATCAGTCCATCACAAAAAGACAAATACTCTACACTGCACTTATAGGAGTACTTGGAGTAGTCACGGTCAGAGGCAGAAAGTAGAAGGGTGTTTGCCGGGGCTGGGAGAAGGGAGGGAACATGGAGTTACGGTTTAACGGGAACAGAGTCTCAGGTTGGCAAGATGAAGCATTCTGGAGATGGATGGATGGTGGTGACGGTCGCAGTGTGAACGGACTTAAGGCCGCTGAACTTTACACTTTACGGTTAAGAAGTTTTACTACATTTTTGTGTTAGGTGTATTTTACTACCTTTTTTTTTTAATTGGGAAAAAATTAAACAGTGAACTCAGACTATTCTTCCCTCAAGGAGAAAAAAAAAAAAAGTCACGCTACTTGGGGACAGAGGAGAGTCACGCAGAAGGGAATCACAGGCCCTTCGTGGGAAAACAATACCTGTTTTTCAGCCTTTCAGATTCCAGGCTCAGCTACAGAACAGACCGTCCACCCCCACCCCACAAAGCCACAAGAAGCTACTCACCTCACTGAGGTAAATAAAAAAAGAGCAGGTGGACCCATCCACTCCGTATTCTGCGTAGCAGGGATCCGAGCGCCACATATCTTTCATCCACTGAAACAACCAGAGAAGGCGAGAACGCCGATGAGCAGCCTGATCTCTGCGGCCAGGCACACCTGCCAACAGAGACGGCGAGGGCTCGGAGGGGGAGCGGGCTGGCTCAAGCCGTGGCCTGAAGCTCGGGATCCCTGGGCTGAGGTCAGGAGACAGATGCTCAGCTCTTGGACGACCGTGGCTTGAGCTGGGCCTTAGCACAGAGGCCTTTGGAGTGGACAGAGGCCATGAGACACACCCTGCAGTGCAGCCCGGGAGAAGCAACGGCAAGGAGTGTTTTATCAAGAGCAAGTGCCTAATGCAGTGCCCCGGCATCAGAGTCCCCTCCCCGGAGAACTACAGTTTCACAAGCCTCGGCACAGTGCCTGGGAGAGAGCGCACGGACGAGGGCAGGAGCTCAGCGTGCGGTGAGTCCCAAACGGAGGCTAGGTAAACGCCCTGTGGTTTGGTCTCACCATCCTACGTGGCGCTTGAACACTAACTTTTCTCTGCAAACCACTGCGAAGGAGAGTGGTCTCCCCAAGGGCTGGCCGTATAAATGGGATGAAAAAAAATGTTAAGAGTCAAAGAATGGCCAAGAGTGTCTGGGTACTCGACTGCACATGCAAATGTGACAATGAAAGCTCGATCTGGAGACCTCACAGCAGAGGCCTGGGGCAGAGGGAAGGTGGATACTAAATAATGGCAGCCCCTTGTCTTTGGCCCTTGAAGGATCACCTGCTGGAGGATGGGAAGGGGGTGGTAGTGACAGCTTCAAAGCCACCGCAGGTGCCTGCAATAGCCCAGCCCTTTCAGTCTGGCCACTTAGTCACTGTTGACTAACCCCACAGAGCTGGCATAAGCAGGGAAGGGTTGTCATGGCCACAGCCCCTAACTGGCAGGACTGAGGCGCCCCTTAAATGACTCCCTTAAAGGGCTCGCTTGCCCATGTGTATCGCTGGGGAGAAGAAGGGAGGGTGGGGGAAGCAAGCGGCTGTTCGTGCAGATTAAGGAGGATGGGGACGAATGGACATCCCTTCTGCCTTACCTTAATTTTCCCCTCGCAATGGGGGTAGCCATCCATAGGAGGCAATACGCATTTTTCTTGAGCTCCATTAATGATATCTGAAAAGGAGGAAAAACAACAAAGGATACTATCAAGTTTATTGAAAGTGAGGGTCAGAGAGAGAAAAGGAAAAGAGAAGTCTACCCTGGGAGGCCCTCCAGCTGACGACAGTTCTGACTGGTCTGCAGGGAGGACCTGACCCAACCAGAGCCCACCTCCAGCACTGCCAGAGACCTGTGACATGCATGGCCCAGCCGCAAAGGTTGAGCCGGGCCAACCAGAGTGCTTGCCTGAAAATCTGCAACTGGGAAACTGAGAAACCATGTGAGTGGGGGGCAGGAAATGAAGTCATGAGATTAGGAGGGTCGCAGGGCCGGCGAGTCCAGGCTAGGCTATGAGGACAAACTGAGGCCATGAGCAGCTTCAGGAACACGTGTGCTTATCACATGGAATCTAAAAAAGTGGTACAAATGAACTTATTTCCAAAACAGAAACAGACACACAGACATAGAAAACAAACCTATGGCTACCGAAGGAGAAGCGGGGGGAATCAATTAGGAGTCTGGGATTAACAGATGCACACTACTATATATAAAATAGATAAATGATAAGGACCTGCTGTAGAGCACAGCGAACTCTACTAATAACCTATAAGGGAAAAGAATCTGAAGAAAATAGATATATGTGTGTGTGTGTGTGTGTGTACATATATATATATATATATATATATATATATAAAAATAACCGAAACTACTTTGCTGTACACCTGAAACTAACACAACACTGTAAATCAACTATACTTCAATAAAACAAAACAGACATGCGCTTGAGCTGAGGCAGCCCACAGGAGAGAGAAAGGCGAAGAGAACCATGTGCTCAGAAAGCCACAACATGCATCTGCAAGGTGCACCTTCTTACAGACCCGGTTCTTAAATTTCCACCAAGATCTCCTTATTCTTCCACTATTTCCTCCCAATAAACTCCCTTTGTATTAGCAAGCTAGAGTAGATTCCTATTCCTTGTAACTACAGAGTCAAAACTGAAAAGAATGCCTCCCAGAAGCTTTAGTGATGGACAACAGACAAACCAGTAAACAAGTGAACAGCAGTGTAAAAGGCCTTATGTTAGGGCGGGGCAAGGGAAGGACACGCGGCTTCCCTGGATCCAGTGACATCTCAGCTGAGATGTGAAGATGAAGGAGCGAGCCAGGCAGAGGGACAAGGTAGAGATGGTGTTCAGGAAAACATCCAAATGCAGGACCTGGTCTGACTGGAGTGAATTAGGACGAGGTACTGAGAGGCAGCGCCCAACCAGAAAGGCCTCAAGCACCAAAATAAAGACTCTGGTCTTTGTACTAAGGGCCTGGGTGGCGGAGCACTGAAAAGTTTTAAGGAGAAGATAGTTACGATCAGTGTTTTGTTTAGGAACAATCATTTCAGCTGGAAAGGCCGACAACCCTAAACCTACATGCTTCTGTTTTTGGACCAACTATATTTTCTGCACATGCTTGGAAAATGTCCCAATTATTCACTGCTGACAGTTTCCTATACCAAGTACTAATCGGAAATTAGATCCCCAACTACAATATCAACCTAAGGATAACTAGAGTGTAAAATCAATATCCTCCTTATCATAGGTCGGAGGCAGTGTCTGTTAGTTGTTAACATGGAAGACAGTTAGTTGGAGGCTTTGTTTCCCCATCTGTAAAATCGGAATAACTGCACCTCTATTTCATCCAGGTCTTATTAAATATTTAAGTTAACGTTTGTAAGAAGCCTGGTCTGGCCCTCCCATCACATGATACCACAGACCATGGCAGGTGCTTAAAAGTTGGCATTTGCTGTATAATTCCACGCAACTTTCACTCACTATACCCAGGAAAGCAATATTTCAAATGCACATGCTTCTGGAAATGCATTCTCTTCGTTTTTAAAATAAATGCAGGCTTGAATGGTGGCTCTCCCTAAAGCTCCCCTTCTCTCTCATGTGTACGGGGACAGGCAGCTCCAGAATCCACTGACAGACGGGCTCCCTCACCAAAGAAAAGAAGTGCTTTCCAATGACTACTGCTCCTATCACTATTTTAAATTCCAATTTTGTTTACTACTTAAGCAAGTAAGACGCAGCAGAGGTTCCGAGAAATTAAGCAGAGTCCAAAACAGCCGAGGGTTGGGATAATCAGACATCCGAGATACTCAGGGGTAAATTACTCCCCTTTCTTTACACACAAGAGGTATTACTCTAGTTCCAGATGTTCAGAGCCAGAAGTTATTGAAATGAGGTGAGCTGGAGGTACGGCAGTGCGGGACGAAGAGAAATCGCCGAGTGTTAAAATAAACCAGCAGGTCCGTGAAGGCTGCAGGCAAAGCCTAGTTGCTGGCAGTGTGGGTCCTCTTCATTTAAGAGTTTCAAGAAATAAAAAAAAGTTATGCTAAGAGTCAGCAAACTTTTTCCGTAAAGGGCTGGACAATAAATATTTTAGTCTGGGCAGGCCACATGGTCTCTGTCTGGGATGTAGCAGGAAAGCAGCCACAGACGACAGGGGGAGGATGGGTGTGGCTGTGTTCCAATAAAACTTTATTTACAAAAACAGGCACAGACCCCGATGTTGGCTATGCTAAGAGACTCCCCAAATGAGGACCCTCGCTTCTGCAAAGACCTGCTGAACTAACTTTTTTTTTTTTTTTTTTTTTGCGGTACGTGGGCATCTCACTGTTGTGACCTCTCCCGTGCTCCCTGCGGAGCACAGGCTCTGGACGCACAGGCTCAGTGGCCATGGCTCACGGGCCCAGCCGCTCCGCGGCATGTGGGATCTTCCCGGACCGGGGCACGAACCCGCGTCCCCTGCATCGGCAGGCGGACTCTCAACCACTGTGCCACCAGGGAAGCCCTGAACTGATTTTTTAAAGGACATCTGCAGGCACTCCCCTTTCCGGCGTGCCCTTCCTGTCACCCCTCCCGGTTCCCTCCACCCATTTAAAGCCCCTCCCCCTTTAAGACCTAGCTCGAGCATCCCCACCTGAAGAGAGCCCTGATCCTTCTCCATCCCCAGGCTGAGTCAGGACCGAGTCAGGGCTGAGTGCTGCCCTGTGGCTTCTGGCCCTCCCACCACAGTGAGCAATCCTGTTCTCTTGTTCACATCTGTTCACCTCCCCTCCTAGGAGGTGGGAAGGTTACGTCTTTCTGCTCCATCACCAGGCACTCAGTGAGTGCTGCTGGGCTGAATAAACATACGCATGTTCTGCCTGCCTCCCCACCATCCCCGGCCTGACCCTTGGGCTCAGGGAGAATGAGTCGGAGCTGAGACCCCTGCTAGACCAGCATTTTTTGCTCCTCTTCCAAGCAGCAGTGTGTCAGCTAATCCAACAGGGGCTCCTCTGCATTTCCATGGTCTAATGAGGAATTTTCTCATTATTTTGTTACACAGTGGTGGGTTTGAATAGACAGTGGCTTCCAAAAGTGTAGTTGGATGACTTGAGGCTCTGGGTGGAAGGGATCTGTGAAAGGGAGACCCGGGAAGCGCCATGGGGCCGAGCTGCTCACAGAATCCAACCCCCAGTAAGTAACCTGAACAAGACCCTCCATTACCTCCCAGGTCCTGAGGAGTTTCAGCACACCCCACAGGACAGCTCCCGGCCTTGTTTCCATCACAATGACAAAAACTCAATGAATCATGTTTTCATTCCTTTGTGTCCACAGAAGACACTTCTACCTTTGCAAGAACCTCCAGCCTAAGGTTAGTTAAAAAAACCCACAAAAATTCAGGCCAAAAGAGGTTAACGTGACGGCTTTTCAGGGGACACTTAGCTTAATGAGGCCCCTCCCCACAAAAGGTGTCAGGATTCTGCCAAGATACATTACTAGAAGGCTCTCCCTGCTGTTCACCCCACCCTCTCACACAGGTCATCTTTTTTTTTTAACGGTGAAAGGGCAAAGGAAAAAGAAGATGTTAATGTAAGCAAAGAAGCTCAGCTCTTCTACTGTTTAGGAATCAGTTTCATCTCTTACCCTCATACACCAGCCCAAGTAGCATCTTGCACTGAAAACATCACCTCTGAACTGATTCTATGGTACCGTCAACCAGGTATTAGAAAAAAGGCAGGGTACCCTAGGTGCAAAAAACTCTGTTGTTTTATCAGGGTAGTAGGAGGTCAAATATTAGGTTTAATCTAAGAGAACATTTTTCTTATTATCAAAAATGCTTACAACTCAGGAAGAGCACATGTACAGCAGGAGAAGTGACGAAAGATGCCATAAACACACCCAGAGCAGCGTGTTCCCATCAAGCGTGGAGCCATATTCTCCCCGACGGTCCTAACATGCATACACAGATTGAGAGACACAACAGCATTTCAAATACATATCTGGAAGCGACAGAGACAAAGAGATATGGAACCAGACACACAGATGTTTTTAACTCATGGCTTCCTCTGCCCAAGGAAGGAAGGAAAGTGGGAGAGTACAGGGCAGAAGTAAATGGTAAAGACAGTCTCAGAGGGACTGTGAGAATTGAAAAGGGTGATAGAGGAAACAGAGGTGGACAACATGACCTCCCTTGATACAGTACCAGCCTTTCTAAAGTGCTGGCACACACGTTAGCACATTTTATACTCACCACATCCTCCTGAACAAGGAAGACAATTACCTCATCTTATAGTTTGGAAAGGAGACGCTTCAAAATCCTCAGCGGCTACCTCCAAACTCAGCCCACAGCCGCCTGGAACATCTCTCAAAAGCCTGCTGCTGGCCATGTGCTTCCATGTCAAAGCTACATCCTTGGGCTTCCCTGGTGGCGCAGTGGTTGAGAGTCCGCCTGCCGATGCAGGGGACACGGGTTCGTGCCCCGGTCCGGGAAGATCCCACATGCCGCGGAGCAGCTGGGCCCGTGAGCCATGGCCGCTGAACCTGCGCGTCAGGAGCCTGTGCTCCACGGCGGGAGAGGCCACAGCGGTGAGAGGCCCGCGTACCGCAAAAAAAAAAAAAAAAAAAGCTGCGTCCTTGAAAGACATGGTCCATACCCTGGAGGAGCTCCCCAGGACTAGGGGGAGGGACCACATACAGCAGAGCCCCCTCCTCGGGTATAGCCTCCTGGAAGGCGGGACACCCACCCTCAGGGCTGTGGCCCAGCACCCAACCTACTGCCTGGCACCCTGGCAACTCCATTGTATTTTTTTAGACAGATGAACAAATGTAACAAAGGGATTAAGAGCCCCAGTTCCAGAGAAGCACAGGGAGAAGAAAGAGCCACGGAAGAAAGGGGGTGGGCGGTCTTCACTGGGAATCTCTGAAACAGAAACGCAAGAGTTCCGGACCACACACTAAACAAGCCAAAGGAATCTGGGCTCCACACAAGGAAAAATGTCACAAGGAGGAGCAGTGAAAGAAGACTCACTGCCGCAAGACAATTACCGCGTGCTAACACATATATATGGAATCTAAGAAAAAAAAAAAATGTCATGAAGAACCTAGGGGTAAGACGGGAATAAAGACACAGACCTACTAGAGAATGGACTTGAGGATATGGGGAGGGGGAAGGGTAAGCTGGGACAAAGCGAGAGAGAGGCATGGACATATATACACTACCAAATGTAAATAGATAGCTAGTGGGAAGCAGCCGCATAGCACAGGGAGATCAGCTCAGTGCTTTGTGACCACCTAGAGCGGTGGGATAGGGAGGGTGGGAGGGAGACGCAAGAGGGAGGGGATATGGGGACATATGTATATGTATAACTGATTCACTTTGTTATAAAGCAGAAACTAACACACCATTGTAAAGCAATTATACTCCAATAAAGATGTAAAAAAAAAAGAAGACTCATTGCCAATGCAGGGAGGGAGGAAGTGGCCTATCCCCCATGTGAATGACTGATATTCATACCTTATTAGTATTTAAAAAGAGAGGCTTGCAGTTTTGTGAGATATGATCTTAATGACTCATATGTTAACTGTCCTGATGCATTTACAAGTCAAACACAAGATCCATTGGGTACCATACAAGGATACCTTTAGTTTTAGCTGCCAAGTTCAATACATATACATGGAGATGCTGTCTGTTTTTAAAGTCATCAACTATCAACTATGCAGCATCATAAAACACTCACCTACTACAAACTTATTTCAAGTTAATGATAACCTTTCCTGACTCTGTTGAACAAAAGAGCTCCAGGAATATGGTTATAAAAAGAGGCTCACAACAAACAAGGCTGGCAGCCAGGTGTCACCCTTAGTCCAATTCTATAAATACTTGTGCGTGGTACCACCTGCAAGAAACTCGGCTACATGCTCCCGGGTGGTGATGATAAAGTGAGGACATGAGCGGAGAGGAGGGGAGTGGATGTGTGTGGTGGGTAGTGGGAGGCAAGGGGGAGGCGGTGGAGAGGGGGAGAGGTGTTTTGTGAGCCCTACACAGAAAGAAGATAGTTGTTTTAGAATGAAAGTTGACCCTCCCAAGAGAGCCTCCTTTGGCAAGGTTCACTTTTCTGAATATTAATTACAGCAAAGACGAGGTGTCTGAATAGTAATCATAGCAAAAACGACGTGTCTGAATATTAATTACAGCAGAGATGACGTGTCTGAATATTAATTACAGCAAGAACGACGTGTCTGAATATTAATTATTGCAAAGATGACGTGTTTGAATATTAATTACAGCAAAGATGACGTGTCTGAATATTAATTACAGCAAAGACGACGTGTTTGAAACGGTACTTCTTTTTAAGAACCTGTGAAACACAGTGCCATTAATTTTTTTATCTAGAACTGAACAGGCATCAGATAGGTTAAGGGTGCCTGATCTCTTCACCATTGCTATTTTAATGGAAGATGAAAAAGGAAATTTAAAAATCTCTCAGAAATCTCAAAAAACGTGACAATCTGTCTACCCCTGGAAGTTTTAGGAAACCGAGTTCAATCTCCTGGTCCAGTTCCTTTGCCAGCAGCTAAGATAACCATCTTCACGAGTGAGGGCTCGATTCGGCCCAAAGGTACCCCAAGCATATTTCCTCTCAAAAGATAAAGGGTCTCCAGCAATTCTGTTTTTTGTGTAGGGTAAGGTAGTGTTTCTCTCTGAACACCCGATAGGAACACACCGCCCCAGTTATCAGATGGCCCCTGCAGGGTGCCCACGTGAGCACTGCACCAGCCGGGAGCTGACTTCACCTCTGTGCTCAGCCTGGAGACCATGCTCTTGCCAGCGCCTCCATCAGCCGGCCTCACGTCAGGAGTTACCAGCAATAAATCGGCCAGGAATCAGCCATGGTGAAATACAATCTCCCATTACGAATGACCTCACCAGTCATTCTCAGTTGGCAAATATTCATTTAGGGCCACTTTTTACATTTGCATTATGAAAAAGTGATTTAATTTCCATAACTGAATCATGTACACATATTCCAGACCCAGGGCCCACAGGAACAGGAAGCTCTCTGCCCACTGAAGGAGCTGGGGAGTCATGACGGGTAATGGGCACGACACACTCACGGACTCCCAGGGATGGACGCCGGGCACTTTGAAAAGAGTTGTTTGCATTTTGTTGGTTTTGTTTTGTTTTTCAATGTAAGAAGCTAGAAATGCAATCACTGTACCAAAGAATTTCAGAGCTGCAGAGGACTTCTGAAGCCATATTAGTAAGCTGTTGACTTTTCCTGATTCATAATAAGGCCTAGAGAGATGAACTGCCTTCTGCATTCAGTGGTTTAATAAAATTCACTAGTTACCTCTCATGCACAACACATTCTGCATGTTCAACCCAGGCTTCTGTCTTCTGGGTCAAGAGTGTTTCCACTACTCTGGCTCTTGGTATTAAAAGGCACACGACCGCCATCATCACCATATTCACACTCTACACCAGAAATCCAAAGAGTCAACCCTGAAGAATAAAATGATCAGTTTTTACTTGTCTCTGAAGAAGCACTCCAAGGGCCTCAGGGACTTGCTAAAAACCTGGAGCTACAGTATTGCCCATAAGCAAACACTACAGGCATAATGGAAGTCAACAGGAAAATCATATTCAATGGACAGTTGTTCAATCATGCACAGCTTTTCAAGGATGACGTTAATGTGTAAAAAAAAAACGAACTTGTGAGGACTATGAAAACGCAGTGCCAAGTATAATCAACGTCAAAAATTTCAAACCACAGTAACAGCCAAGTAACCCTAGATTATTTAGGCTTTCTTCTGTCATACCCTGGGTCATTTGTTTATTTATTTATTTTTGCAGAATTTCCACCTCATTAAGCTTTGAAGCTAACATTAATACCGTTTTACCTTTCATTGGTAATACAGAATTAAAAAGAATATCTAGGATTAAGATTCTCAGTACAATGAGGTATCACCTCACGCCGGTCAGAATGGCCATCATTAAAATGTCTACAAATAATAAATTCTGG
Source organism: Aethalodelphis obliquidens (assembly GCF_003676395.1). NCBI lineage: Eukaryota > Metazoa > Chordata > Mammalia > Artiodactyla > Delphinidae > Aethalodelphis > Aethalodelphis obliquidens. Next base: position 94,462,940 of record NW_020837946.1, read on the forward strand.
AGAGGGGGTGGAGAGAAAGGAACCCTCCTACACTGTTTGTGGGAATGTAAATTGATACAGCCACTATGGAGAACAGTATGGAGGTTCCTCAGAAAACTAAAAATAGAGCTACCATATGGTCCTACAATCCCACTCCTGGGCCTTTATCCAAAGAAAACTCTAATTCAAAAAGATACGTGCACCCCAATGTTCACTGCAGCACTATTTACAACAGCCAAGACATGGAAGCAACCTAAATGTCCATCGACAGACGAAAGAAAAAAGGTGATGTGGTATATGTATACGATGACTATTCCTCAGCCATAAAAAAGAATGAAATGATGCCATTTGCACCAACATGAATGGACCTAGAAATTATCATACCAAGTGAAGTAAGCCAGATAGAGCAAGATAAATATCACATTGATATGATATCGCTTATATATGGGATCTAAAAAAAAAAAAGGATACAAATGCATTTATTTACAGAACAGAAATAGACTCACAGACTTAGAAAACAAAATTACGGTTACCAAAGGGGAAAGCGGGGGAGGGATAAATTAGGAGATTGGGATTACCATATACACACTACTATACATAAAATAGATAACTAATAAGGAACTATTGTATGGCACAGGGTACTATACTCAATATTTTGTAATAATCTACAAGGGAAAAGAATATATATATATATATATATATATATATATACACACACACACACACATATATAAAAAACTGAATCACTGTGCTGTACACCTGAAACACAACATTGTAAATCAACTATATATAATTCAATAAAATAAAATAAAATAATTTAATTAAAAGGGATTCTCAGTAGGAGGGGCAGGGTCTGTAAGAATGTTGTGTACACACACATACAGAAACACAAACACACACCCTCCATTCTGATAGGCCCCCAGGTACTGCTACTGATACAAGCATGTCACATTCCTTAGAATATTCAGGCAGAAAAGGTTGGTCATCACACACCTAGGAACACGTATGTGCAGTGGGCAGAAAACAGCTGGGGTTAAACACCTGACAGTGACATGAAAAAAAAAGTTCATCATCATTAGCAATCAGGGAAACGCAAATGAAAACCACCATGATATATCACTTCATCCACTGAAACAGCTATAATCAAAAATTCAGGTCATAACAAGTATTGGCAAGAATGTAGAGAAATCAGAACCCTCAAGCACTGCTGGCAGGAAGAGAAAATAATGCAGCTATTCTGGAAAACAGTCTAGCAGTTCCTTAACAAGTTAAACATAGAGTTACCCTTTGACCCAGCAATTCCACTCCTAGGTAGATACCCAAGAAAAATGAAAACCTAGACCCACACAAAAGTTCATGGCAGCATTATTCATGAGAGCCAAAAGGTGAACACTGGAAACAATCCAAATGTTCATCAGTGGATGAATGGACAGACAAAATGTGGTACATCCACACAATGGGGTATTACTCAGCCATACTGGGCATGAAGTACTGATTCATCCCACAACATGGATAAACCTTGAAGAAATTAAGCTAAGTGAAAGGAGTCAGTCACAAAAGACCACATATTATATAAAATGTCCAGAACAGGCAAATCCAGAGAGACAGAAAGTAGGTTAGTGGCTGCTTCGGGCTGGGGGAAAGGGAAGTTGAAAGGGGGTTAATGATTGCTAATAGTAGGTACAGAATCCTTTTTGAGGCCAGAGATGGAAAACAGATCTTTTATCCTATGTTTTAACCCCGAGTGCCCTACTGAGAAAGGAAATCTACCCCCAGTGGGTAAGAGCAACCAATCAAACATCAATGTCTGAGCGGGTGTGGGAGAGGGGAGAGGATCTATGTGGCTAAAGCAGCAGACTCAGAGCAGGGCAGGAGGAAACTTCAGCTTGGAAAGGTTAGCTGACACCACACCCTGGAGAGCTGCAAATTCCAGGCAGAGAACACTATCACCCACTGCGGGAATACGAAGGTCACTGCGTACACTCGGGCAGCTGGGTGCTATGACGCTGGGGAAGAAACAGAGTCTTTGAGGAGAGAAGCAACGTGCTGAAAAACGTGAAATCCAAGGAAAAGGAGAGCGACAGCTACATTATGAGGATGGAAATTTGACTTGTGGACTTCCAAAGATACTGATGTATCAAGTCTTTACAGCTGAATAGAGTTTATACCTCAAGTTGTAAATTGTCAAGGAGCAGAAAGCTGTCTTTCACCAGTAAGGAAGCCCATGTTATTTTTCTGACAAGGGGTCTCTACAGATAACTATGAATGTTTAACCCCTTCTTTGATTTACAGCAGCTTCTAATACCCTTTTTCATCCATTTACATTTAATTAAGCTCTCACTGGTGCCTACTTGGCAGGTAATAGGTAAATTCTTTTCAAATTTTCAAATGTATTTCCAAAATGGCACAGCATAAGCCTCTGAAGTTGTAAAACTATAAAAATCTGTCTTCTGACTGTAGTTAACACTGCTGTATGGTTTATCTCAAAGTGGCTAAGGGAGATCCTAAAACTTCTCATGACAAGAAAAAAACCATTTTTTTCACCCCTGCCCTTTTTTTTTGTATCTATTTGAGATTATGGATGGATGTTAACTAAACTTACTGTGGCAATCATTTCACAATATATGTAAGTCAAGCCATTATGCTGTACACCTTAAACGGACATAGCACTGTATGTTGATTCTATCTCAATAAAACAAAGGAAAAACGTCTGTCTTGTCCGTGCTTCAAAGAGTAGATGAATCCTCTCATGAAATGCCATCTTCCCTCCTCGGCCACCACGCTACCTGCCTGCTCATTATGAAGCGACCTGCTCCTGGAATTGACACTGTAAAATGCTCCAAGAGAAAGCAGCCCTCTGTGCCCTGGAATCTGAGTACCTGACCACATTCCACCCCAGCAGTGGAAACAGGAGAAAAGGTGAGTACACATTATGCGCTGGATTTCTTCGTTGGATTTATTGCTAAGTATTTTATTCTTTTTGATGTTATTGTAAGTAAAGTTATTAATTTATTTTTGAATTGTTAATTACTAGTGTATAGAAATATAACTGATTTTTTACATTGATCATGTTTCTTGAAATGTTTCTGAATTCATTTGTTAGTTCTAATTGTGTGTTGGGGATGTATTTCTTATATACAAGATCATGTAATTGGAAAGTAAATATATTTTCACTTCTTCCCATCCCCTCCCCCCCCAAAAAAAAGATTATGTGCTGGAAAGGGCAGGGTGTCTAAGAGATCTCAACTGGGATTCTCTCTCTGCTGCTTACCAGGGGACAACCTGGGCAGGTTACTGGACCTTCCTGAGCCTGTTTCTTCATGCAATAGATGGAGTCAGTAAAACTCTGCAACATCTGAATTATCCTTTCTGTGCCAGGTACCACACCTGGCACTCATTTATTGCCTCATGTCACCCTCAGCCTTCAAAGTCAAATAAGAAATGCTGAGGGAGATAAAGCTGTAAGAAAGAGAGATGCCTATGTCACACTGAAATATTACACACTAGCTCTCGTTCACTCAATTCGCCTACTTGTTCAATATACTTGTCCTGCTGTCCGTATCTCTGTGTGTGTGTGTGTTACCCATCTCTGATTCATTTTATGCCACAGCACTGGATGGAGTGTGAGATACAGCCAGTGACTAAGGTGTGAGATACAGCCGGTGACTAAAATGCTTTGAATTTACGGAAGGAAAAAAGTTCAAGTCTTTTTAAATGAATAGCACAAAGGCATCTGCTGTATATTCTAACAGCTCTGGGAATGGAAGATAAAACTGCATGAACAATATGATTTAGGGAATCAGAGTTCTTTTCATGCATAAATCTACATGTATTCATCTGTATGGGAAATATATTCTCCCATATTCTATTGATATATATATATATATTCTACTGATATACTCCTATTCTATTCATATAAGTTCATACTTAATCCCTGTTATCATTTCTTCTACAACAAAATGTTCTTCAGCATTTTAAGTAACAATGTAAGGGACATAAAACATTTCATGTGGCTACTATCTTATGTATCCAGTTATAATAAATGGACATAACAGTCCCTAAATTGGGAGAATGCTAGTTTTATGCATCAGAAACAAAATAAAAAGTTATAATGGTACCGTATTTCTAGAAAAAAAGTTTTAAAAAGTTTTTAATATTTTAAAAAATAAGATATATGCCATTTGCAGCAACAAGGATGGACCTAGAGATTATCATACTAAGTGAAATAAGCCAGGCAAAAATAAATATCATATGATATCATTTATATGTAGAATCTAAAAAAAAAAAGAAAGATACAAAAGAACTTATTTCCAAAACAGAGACTCACAGACATAGAAAACAAACCTATGGCTACCGAAGGGGAAGGTGGGGGAACAATTATGAGTTTGGGATTAACATATACACACTACTGCATAAAAAACAGATAACCAACAAGACCTACTGTATAGCACTGGGAACTCAACTCAATATTTTGTAATAACCTATAAGGGAAGAGAATCTGAAGAATATATACAGTTATAAATCAACTATACGCCAATAAAAAGTAAATAAAAATTGATACAGACATTCAAATAAAACAAATAAGATACAGTACTGACAGATTTTAATGCATCCTCAGCTGTCAATTTAGATTTAAGAAAAGATACTGGGAAGTAGATGGCGGACATTAAAAATTCAAGATTATACTTGCAAAACGACATGATATTCTCAAGTTGGGAGCCTAAAGCGACTTTCACACCTATTCTCCTTGTCCAATAAACAAGGGAGGGCCTTTCATAACTTCCCTCTTTTCGCGTGCAGTTTACCGCAGCTATCATACTGTAACAGCCACATCCCCTAGAACGTGGAGCACACACATCTCCCTACTCCCTTCCAACAACAAATGGTTCAATTTTTCTTCTAAAACATGGTTAAGCACAGCTCACACATTTCTGACTATTCTTATCAGACTGTCAAAGCGTTTGGGATTTGGATTTTGTTAAGAAAAAGAAAGAGGGACTTCCCTTGTGGCGCAGTGGTTGAGAATCTGCCTGCTAATGCAGGGGACACGGGTTCGAGCCCTGGTCTGGGAGGATCCCACATGCCCCGGAGCAACTAGGCCCGTGAGCCACAACTACTGAGCCTGCGCGTCTGGAGCCTGTGCTCCGCAGCAAGAGAGGCCGCGATAGTGAGAGGCCGGCACACCGCAATGAATAGTGGCCCCCTCTCGCCACAACTAGAGAAAGCCCTCGCACAGAAACGAAGACCCAACACAGCAAAAATAAATAAATTAATTAATAAACTCCTACCCCCAACATCTTAAAAAAAAAAAAAAGAATTCACCTCCAATGCAGGGGACACGGGTTCGATCCTTGGTCCGGGAAGATCCCACATGCCACGGAGCAACTAAGCCCGTGCGCCACAACTACTGAGTCTGAGCTCTAGAGCCTGCGAGCCACAACTACTGAAGCCCGCGTGCCTAGAGCCCGTGCTCTGCAACAAGAGAAGCCACTGCAATGAGAAGCACACGCACTGCAACAAAGAGTAGCCCCCGATCTCTGCAACTAGAGAAAGCCCGCACGCAGCAACAAATACCCAACTCAGCCAGAAATAAATAAAATTAATTAATTAAAAGAAAAAGAAATATATACCCAGTTTATGAACATCTGTTTGTATTTCTTTGTTGAAACCGAAGAAGAAAAGCAAGCAATGAAGAGTTAGTAACTGTAGAAGACTGGCTATATTCCTAGGCTATTTTGATTGTACAAACTGCCAAAAATAGGTGTTTTCTCTCCCCATCATACAATGCCCTCCGCATTTTTTTTTTTTTTTGGCTGCACGGCTTGCAGGATCTTAGTTCCCCGACCAGGGATTAAACCTGGGCCACAGCAGTGAAAAAGCCAAGTCCTAATCACTGGACCGCCAGCGAATTCCCAACAACATACATACATACATACATACATACATACATACATACATACATTTATTTATTTAATGTTGGCCACACTGGGTCTTCATTGTGGCATGCAGACGATGCCCCTTTTTGAATCACCTGTCACAAACTTTTTTGTCGCTGTTGGTGAAGGACAGGGATTCTGATTAGACATCAAGACATCTACGGGCACTGAGGAAGTACTTTGATTATTCTTTTAATGGGAGATCAAGATAAATTTTTGTTTTCACTCACTCATATGAACTGAGTTTTTCATTTTGTTTTGGTTGCTTGGTTATAGTCTCCCTCCTCCCTTTTCAGCATGGAAAAATAAACTGTAAGTTAATTTAGAATTAAGATGACACCCTGATAATAAGTTTTTGGTACTACAAAAAGCAGCAGAGTGAGAATAAAACACAATAACAAAAAAAGAAGCTTAAGGCCTACAATATTGAGAACACCCCCAAGTACATCAAACGCTTGGGTACAAGTTTGAAGAAAGGCTGAGAGCTACTTAATTTTTAGTTCCATTTGATTTATCCGGAGTTTCATGAAATCTGCAAGCCCACTGGCGTAACACATACATGCTATGCCTGCTAGATACGTCCTTGGCTAGCGATGTCTCTCAAAAACCAGGTTGCCTTATAACTTAATTCCTTTTTTCTCTCCCAGCCCTTAGCAGATTCTTCTTCCTGTGGAAAGGAAACATGTCTGCTTAAGAACATGTAAATTTGGACAATGATACTCAGCTTGTGAGGCTGAGAGAGTAATGTGCATATACTTAAATGTATGTCTTACCCTGGAATGCTATTCATCTACTCAATAGAAAACGTTAGTAAATATGTGAACACAAGTTCTTTCCAGTATGAAAAACAAAGGTTTTCAACTGCCTAGGAATCTGTTACAGGAAGTAATCTGCTCTCAGATGGGAAACTGGTTTTTGAATCAGTTCTTCGACAGCACTGGTCCTCTGGCGGTGGGATTACCACCTGGAGGTCTTCACGTGAAGACCCGTGCCACTGTGCCAGTATCCAGGGCAAACTGCGCTCACCCACTCACTCTCTAGCCATGGTGTCCAGGAGAGGGAGAGCCCTCATTAAAAATACACTCTCGGGGCTTCCCTGGTGGCGCAGTGGTTGAGAGTCCGCCTGCCGATGCGGGGGACGCGGGTTCGTGCCCCGGTCTGGGGGGATCCCGCGTGCCGCGGTGCGGCTGGGCCCGTGAGCCATGGCCGCTGCGCCTGCGTGTCCGGAGCCTGTGCTCCGCAACGGGAGAGGCCACAACAGTGAGAGGCCCGCGTACCGCAAAAAAAAAAACCACTCTCTTTGCCAACCTAGAAATGGTGGTTATTGTGTTGAAAGCAAGAGAGAGCCGGCTTACATACCAAAAGGCAGGAGAAGGTCAGAGCAGTGATAAGAAATAACTCAGATTGTTTCTTGGCCAGGGCAGACTCCTGAACTGCACTACCCCACAGTGAACAGCAGCTGAACCTCTGAACACTTTTAGAGCTTTCCTTTAGAGTTCTTCCTTGTGTAAGAACTGTGTGATCAATTTAACTTGGAATTCTTTATAAAGCAAAGCTGAGAAATTATTGATATATATTGGCAATGGCAGAGAAGCTTATATTGGAATAATCTTCCCACAGATATTGATACTTATAAGACAATAAAGAGTAAGGAAAAGGGGCAAGATGAGAAGGAGTTTGAACCTTAAAAGAAAGGAACTGGGCTTCCCTGGTGGCGCAGTGGTTGGGGGTCCGCCTGTCGATGCGGAGGATGCGGGTTCGTGCCCCGGTCCGGGAGGGTCCCGCATGCCGCGGGGCGGCTGGGCCCGTGGGCCGTGGCCGCTGGGCCTGCGCGTCTGGAGACTGTGCTCCGCGGCGGGGGAGGCCGCAGCAGTGGGCGGCCCGCGTACCGCAAAAAAAACAAAAAAAAACAAAAAAAAACAAAGGAACTACAGTGGATAAGACCCACATTAAATGGCTTTGCCCTTCAGGGGACTCTCTGGGTGGTGGGAGATCGCTAGAAGGTAAGCAAAAGACTACAGTCTTAGGATGAAATTTGGGCCATCAAGATGACAAGAAACTGAGGTAGGGTACTCCCATAGAGAGGGAACCAAAGAAGGGGAGCCCCCAAATCTGCATATAAACTACCTTAAAATCCTTGAATGACTCCATAACCAAGCCTTTGTAGGGGACACTCCAAGGAAAGCTCTAAAGGTGTTCAGAGGTTCAGCTGCTGTTCACTGTGGGGTAATGAGAGTTTCAATCTTGACCAATTAGAGGGGTGTGGCCAACATTTCAAGCTTTCCATTGAAATCACAGAAAGGCCTTGCATCAGGCCCAGGACTTAAGACTTCCTAAGACTAGGGCAAAAACTGAAACAGACACACCCAACAAACCACAAAATCAAGACTTCTTAGGCTCAAGGTGGTAAGTTAGTAAATTAACTGCTTGCTAGAACAAAAAAATCAACTCTTCAGAGGATAATAACGGAAAACATACACTCAACAACATAATACCCAATATATAACAGACAATTACTAGACATGTGGAAAAACAGGAAAATGTGGACCAGAGTCAAGAAAAGCAGTCAGCAAAAGCATATCCCAAGATGATGAAACATCGGAATTGACAAAGAATTTAAAGTAGCTATTATAAATATGACCGAAGACAAAGAAATGGACACTTTTTTTTAAAAGTAGAAATTCTGGAAATAAACTGAAAAGTCAACAAATGGAATTAATGACAGTTTGAAGGTGGCAGAAGAAAGGATCAATGAACTTGAAAAAATAAAATTATTCAATCTGAAAAACAGAGACAATAAAGATTGGAGAGGAAAATAGAGCAGAGCCTCAGTGACCTGTGGGACAACATCAGGTAGGCTAAACTCTGTATAAATGGATACCTAGAGGTAGAAAAGAGAAAAAAATGGGGAAAAAATACTTGAAGAAATAATGGCTGAACATTTTCCAAATCTGGTGAAAAACATTACCTTCAGGTCCAATATCTCAATGAATTACAAGTAAGATAAATACAATTACATTTACCATCATCAAAATGCTAAAAGCCAAAGATGAAGAGGAAATGTTGAAAGCAGCCAGAGAAAAATGAGACACATTATATAAGAGAGCCCAAAGATAGAAATGTCGCCTGACTTCTCATCAGAAAAGGATGGAGGCTAAAAAACAAGGAAATAGTATTTTTAAAGTGCTGAAAGAAAACTACTGTCAACCTAGAATTCTCTACCAGATATCTGTATCTTTGTCCTTGAAAAATGCTGGTCCCCAAAAAGCCATTTCAAGATAAATGAATAATGAGAAAATTTACCACCTGCAGACCTGCATGGCAAGAAATAAACAAAAGTAGTTATTTGCACTGAAAGGGAAATGCCATCAGATGGAAACTTGGAACTACAGAAAAGAATGAAAATCATCAGAAATGTTAATGTGGGTAAATACGAAAGACTATTGTTTCTTCCTTCCCTTAATTTCTTTGTCAACTGACTGTCTAATGCAAAAATCATAGTAGGGTATAGTGAGGTTTAAAATATACATAGATGTAAGATATCTAACAACAACAGTACACAGGATAAACATGCAGGATTAACAGAATTAAACATGAAGTTTGTAATGTTAACCCCTAAGTAGACTGTGGTAAGGTAAGAAGGTATATTGAAATCTCTAGAACAGGGGACAGCAAACTACAGCTTAGAGGTCAAATCTGGTCCACTGCTTATTTCTTTAAATAAACTTTACCGTAATACAGTCATGCCATTCATTTACGTGTTGTCTATGGCTACTTTTGCACTACAACCTCAGAGTTAAATAGCTGCAACAGAGATCATCACAAAGCTAAAATATTTACTATCTGGTGCTTTACATAAATAGTTTGGTAATCCCCTTCTTACAGAGTCCTTCGGTCAGTCTTACTACTTAGAGAATTTTGGGGGGTATCTAGGAGGTGGAATAGTAATGATTAGCTTCCACCAAGTCTCTTTCATTTCAAGACAAAGGGACCAACCTTCTGCAGAACATCCACATCCCAAGGTCAGAGGCAGGAAAAAAAAAAGACAATGGGTGTTACTCTGTCAACATGGGCTCCAGCTCATACTTGTGGATTCCAGCACGTTATTATTCTCCTCTGCTTAACATTCATCTTCCCTTCCTGGCTGTCTGACTTATGGATTTCAAGCTCCAGTGTCAAACACAAAGTGTGTACCTTACAGAAACTGTTAAACCAGCTCCCACAACTGTGTAAGGTCAAAACCCTTCAACAAATCCCTTAATACACACGCACGCATGTAAGCACATGCTTGTGTGTGCACGCACGCACACATACACACACACACCCATACACAAATACCTCCAGTGGTTCTGCTTCTGATTTAATCCTGACTGAGAGATAAATAAAGCCAAATTTGGTTCTTTGGAAAGATGAATAAAATTTAGAATTCCATGGGCTTCCCTGGTGGCTCAGTGGTTGAGATGCAGGGGACACGGGTTCATGCCCCGGTCCGGGAGGATCCCACATGCCGCGGAGCGGCTGGGCCCGTGAGCCATGGCCGCTGAGCCTGCGCTTCCGGAGCCTGTGCTCCGCAACGGGAGAGGCCACAGCAGTGAGAGGTCCGCGTACCGCAAAAAAAAAAAAGAAAAGAAAAAAAAAAAAATTAGAATTCCTATCAAGAGTGATCAAAAAGAGAAAATTTAAATGAGCAAATATTATGACTTAAAAAAGGACTGTCACTACAAATCCTACAGATATTCAGAGCATAAGAGAATATGAACAACTTATGGCAACAGGGTTTACTATTTAGAAAAAATGATGGGCTCATGTATTTCCAGCAGTATTTCTAATAGTCCAAAACTGGAAATAACTCATATGTCCATTATCAGGAAAATAGATATTATCAATTATGTTTATACTCATAAAATAGAAAATCATTTGGTGATTTAAAAAAAGAACAAACTGATAAACGCAACACCATGGATGAATCCAAAAATATTATCCTGGGAGAAAGAAGCCAGACACAAAATATGTTTATACTGTATGATTCCATTTTTATGATGCTCAAGAATAAGCAAAATTAATCTATGATGATAGAAATCAGAACAATGGTCGCCTGTAGGGGAGGGAGATTAAATGGAAGGAGGCATGAGGGAACATTTGGGGTGAGGAATATGTTCGGTACCTCGCCTGCAGTGCTGGTTTTATGGATGTACACATTTATTAAAACTCAGATGGTAGTACACTTAAGATCTGTGTCTTGCATTATATGTAATTTTGTTCTCACATAAAAATTAAGCTAAGTTCCTTTTAAAAATGTATGCTCCCTCTATGATTAGGAACACAGATGAAGGAACGCTATTTTCCTTCGCTAATCTGTATTTATTAATCCTTTGCAACCACCTTCAGAGGAAAAGATGTACTCTCCAATGAGCTCATATGCATCTCAAAATAACAGTGCCTTCCATGGCCTCTAATATTACATGTTTCACCATGGCTGGCCATGACAGGGGGTCCCTCATTTGGGTTGGTTACAAAAGCCCAGAGAGAACTGACGTTCAACCTTTCTTCTAGAAATTACAATCTCGGAGTTAAACACAATCTGTTGGGAAGGTGTTTTTTTCGGTCACTGACTGCATCTCGCTGTCCCTTATTTGCAGTAGACTAGTTAATTGTGTATTTAGGGTGCTTGGCTTGAAGCTGAAACAGGGGTTTAAATAATATCCTTAGCTCTAAAATGTATCTGGCACACGTGAAGAGTGAAGAGTCACCAGTCCCAGGAAATAATCAGCCGAAAGACACTCAGCAGAAGAAAGGCTGTGATTTCACTCCTCCTGACTGCAGCCTTTGACAGAAATCACTTGACTTCAATTTGCAATATGCAACCCTGATTGCTCAGCCTATTTGTAATATGTGATGTTCTGCCCGTCAAAATAAGCTTCTAAGTAAGTACTGAGAAGGGAAGATGGTCTAAGTGAGGGAAACGGGAGGAGTGATTAGGAATTTTTCATTCTTCAATATCATGCAGAGGTAATAAACCAAAGGATTGGAGAAGGGTTGCTTCTTGCAAAAGTTATAGCGAACAACCAGTACTGTAAGGAATGAATCTCACTTAACTTCCATTCTGTTCACTAGAACACAGAAACTAACTTAATAGTAACTTGTGCCACAGAACTGCAGATCAACTAGTAACCACTAATGATTTCTATAACTATCTGACAAAACTGCAGGATATGAGCTTGGAGGTATTCACAGAGTTCCAGGCAAGTTCAGTGCAAGGTAAGGAGAAAGCCAGGGAGCAGCCCATTGGGAAGAAGCAAAGTTATGTGTTCCAGGGGTGAGTGGTTGCTACAGGAAGGGGACATTGCCCAAGGAGGCCTTTGGGATTAAAGAAAGACAGCTTTGAAGTGAAAAAAAAGAATTTTTGGGGGGGGGGCTGGAGACTGTACATATCAAGTCTGAAGTTCTGGAGTAATAAAAGATGAGATGGGAAAAATACTTGATATTTATCTAAATATTATCTAAATACTAGATAAGAGAGGAAGAGAATTTCCAGGAGTTCTTTTAGGTATTCCTGATTGTCTGGGTCCTCCCACTGTGGAATCAGAACAGAGGGTGTACCTACCCTTATCAACGCTTGACATTCATCTTGCTGAAATAAAGAAGATTCTGATGCAGACACACTCGATTTTAAAAATCAAAGAGCTACAAAACCTTAAATGTAAATCCTGTTTCCATTTATTCAATGTATGAAGTTCATGCAAGTAGCTTTCGAAATCTTAGCCAGCCTGCAGGTCGAGCTCAAACTCTCCCTTATCTGCAAAGCTTTGCAACAGTACTTCCACTCAGAGATACCTTAGGCTGCTCGTGAATGTCTATAAAACTTTTACTCCATATTGCGCAGTCTACAACTCTGTCTTGTGTTCGTTTTGTCCTCTAATTGGGGTGTGTTTGTGTGTGCACAACCCCAAAATACTGCAAAGTCAGTAAGACTAACTTCTGCAATGTCAGTGACTACGTATCAGCTTCTTTCACTATTCTCCAGAACAAGAGAACAACAAGGGCTCACACAATTGATACAGGTTTTATGAATTAAAGATGGTGATGATAGTGTTGGTACTTGGAAAGGTCAGCTATGAACCTTAGGGGAGAAGAAAAAATGATAAGCTCATGTGTTTCTGGGCAAGATGGAAGAGTGCTGTCAGAAAGACCTAGGCAAAAATATTATTCTCAAAGACATCACTCTTGCAGAAGAAAGAGGAAGAATCTTTTGCTAAATGTCACTGTCTTCTTCCGTTCTTCTGTTGCTTTCTTCATTCAGAAGGAAGTCAGAGTCTTAACCTGCCTTCATGTTTGTTGCTGTGAAATCAACTCAGCTTTACACATTACACCCAACGAGCCCCAATTCCAACCCATGGCCCCAGCCAACCAACACAAGCAGCCCCCAGGCACACATATACACTCGACCACCATCACCACCACTACCACCAAGAAAAGCCATGCCTTCCCCCATCCCCAGCCTAGATTCAGTTCTTTGGTATACTTCCAATAACATCCAATCAAAGAGACTCTAAGGGACTACCCAAAATCATCTGTGGTCCTGGTTTATGTCATACTGAAAATAGCTTCCAGCACCTGGAAACTTGAAAACTATATTTAGTTGACATTAATTTTTGATAAACAAGGATCTGTAACTACAGGATTTGATTTATATGCCCAGTTCCCATTATAAATAACTCCTCCAATTATCTGATCACATTCTTAGGGCTGGAAAAAAAAATTGTCATGAATTTCTACAAATAGAAATAATGTTCTAACTCTAAATTTTCAATTATATTATTTATACAAGGAACTCAGTGTTAATACAAAGATATACACATTTATACTCCAAAAGAAAAAAATTGCTTATATTACCTTACAATTTGGATAAACAGAAAACACAACAGACTTAAGGACTTAAAAGTTGTTTTTTTATATATAACCTAGGTTATTTTTTTATGTTTCTATTAGAAAAAAATTGAAATATACACAACAGTAGAAAGAATGATACAATAAACCTTTACTACCCATCACTTAGTTTCAACAATTAACAATATATTGTTGAATAGAAGTGACAAGAGTAGACAATCTTGCCTTTTTCCTGATCTTCCGGGAAAAGCATTCCGTTCTTCTCTATGAAGTAAGATGTTACCTGTAGGTTTTTCCCTAGTTTGTTGAGAATTTTTTCATGAATCAGTCAGATTTTTTTCTCAAATGGTTTCCTGCATTTATTAAGATGATATGTAATCTCTGACCTTTGTTCTATTAATATGGTGTATTATATTAATAATCTCTGAGTGTTAAACCAACCTTGCATTCCTGGGTTACATTTCAATAAGTCACGATATATAATCCTTTTAATATATTGCTAGATTTGGGTTCCTAGTATTTTAAGAATTTTTGTGCCTGTGTTCATAGGAATTCATGATTTGTAGTTGGTTTATTTGTGGTATCTTTGTCTAATCTTTAGTGTCTGCGTAACGCTGGACTGATAGAATGGTTGGGAGGTATTCCTTCCTCCTATGTTTTATGGAATAGTTTGTGAAGATTGGTATTATATCCTCTTTGAATATTGATAGAATTCACCAATGAAGCCATATGAGCCTGTATTTCTCTTTGTGGGAAGAGCTTTAAGTACTAACTCAACTTCCTCATTTGTTACAGAGCTCGTAAGATGATTCTGAGTCAGTATGGATCATTTGTCTCTTTCTAGGAATTTGTCCAGTTTCATCAAAATTGTCAAATTTGATGGCATAAACTTATTCATAGTATTGCCTTATAACCTTTCTAATTTCTGTGAGGTCATTAGTGATGTTCCTTTTCTCATTTATGATTTTGGTAATTTACTAATACATTACTCTTTTCTTTTTCATCAGTCTAGCTAAGGATTTGTCAACTTTCTTGATCTTTCCAAAGAACCAACTTTTGGTTTCACTGATTTCCTCCATTGCTTTGATTTCTATTTCATTGACTTTTACTCTCATCTTTAGTATTTCTTGATTCCTGCTTGCTTTGGGTTTACTTTGCTCTTCTTTTTCTCATTTCTTGGTATAGAGGCATAAATTATTAATTGGAACCTTCCTTCTTTTCTAATATAAGGATTCCAACTTATAAATCACATTAACATGTTATAAACAATATTATAATTATTTTATAAAATCTTGAAGAAAAAAACATACGTGTATCTATCTATAGGTAAATCTATCATATTTACCCAAACATTTACTTTCTCTGATGTTCTTCATTTCTTTCTGTAGATTCAAGTTACCATGTGGTGTCATTTCCTTTTAGCATAAAGGACACTTTTAGCTTTTCTTGTAAGGCAGGTCTTAGCAACAAATCTGAGTCTTTATTTGTCTGGGGATGTCTTCATTTTGAAGGACAGTTTTGCTGGAAACAGAATTAATTGCTAGTTTTTCTCTTTCAGCACTCTGTTCAACAGTGTCTTCAATAGTGCCACTGTTTCTGATATGTGAGTTATTTTCCACTTACTGCTTTCAAAAATTTCTCTTTATTTTCCAACAGTTTGCCTATGATTTGTCTACGTGTGAATCTCTTTGTGTCTATACTATTTTGGGTTCACTGAGCATCTTGGTCACTAGATTAATGTTCTTTATCAATTTTTGGAAGTTTTCCTCCATTCTTCCTTTTTTTTTTTTAACATCTTTATTGGAGTATAATTGCTTTACAATGGTGTGTTAGTTTCTGCTTTATAACAAAGTGAATCAGCTATACATATACATATATCCCCATATCTCTTCCCTCTTGCGTCTCCCTCCCTCCCTATTCCACCCCTCTAGATGGTCACAAAGCACCAAGCTGATCTCCCTGTGCTATGAGGCTGCTTCCCACTAGCTATCGGTTTTACATTTGGTAGTGTATATATGTCCATGCCACTCTCTCACTTTGTCCCAGCTTACCCTTCCCCCTCCCCATATCCTCAAGTCCATTCTCTAGTAGGTCTGCGTCTTTATTCCCATCCTGCCCCTAGGTTCTTCATGACTTTTATGACAGACTCTAGGTCCATCCACCTCACTACCAGCCATTATTTCTTCAAATGTTGTTTCTGACCTCTTTTCCTCTCTATCCTGTTGGGGCTCCTATTAAACATATATTAGTATGCTTGATTTCAGACAGGTCTCTGAGACTACTTTTCATCATTCTTTTACACTTTGTTCTTCAGATTGGATAATTTCTATTTACCTATCTTCAGGTCCACTAATTATTCCTTTTGACATCTCAAATATTGTCATGAGTCCCTTTGGTGAATTTTTCATTCCAGTTATTTCACGTTAAAACTCCAGAACTTCCATTTGGTTCGTTTTTTATAGTTTTTCTCTTTGCTGGGATTCTAATTTATGAGTTATTGTCATCATGCTTTCCTTTAATTTTTAAAAAAATTTATTTATTTTATTTATTTTTGGTTGTGTTGGGTCTTTGTTGCTGTGGCGGGGGGGCTACTCTTTGTTGCGGTTCGTGGGCTTCTCATTGCAGTGGCTTCTCTTGTTGTGAAGCACGGGCTCTAGGCGCACAGGCTTCAGCAGTTGTGGCACGTGGCTTCAGCAGTTGTGGCTTGAGGGCTCTAGAGTGCAGGCTCAGTAAGCTGTGGTGCGAGGACTTAGTTGCTCCGCGGCATGTGGGATCTTCCCGGACCAGGGCTCGAACCCGTGTCTCCTGCACTGGCAGGTGGATTCTTAACCACTGTGCCATCAGGGAAACCCCTCCTTTAATTTTTAAAACGTAGTTTCCTTTAGTTCTTATAAGAACTGCTCTGAAGTCTTTTTCTGATAAGTTCAAGATCTATGCCCACTAACAGAGAGTCTCTATTAACTGCTTTTCCCTCCCTAAGTATAGCCTCACTTCCTGTTTCTTTGCCTAGCTCGATATTTTGGATATATGTTGTAGCAGCTCTGGATTCTGTCCACCACCCCCCCACCTCACCCCTGCTGGGAGTTGTTGCTAATATTTCATTTGTTTAGCAATTTGCCTAGACTTAATCTGGAATCTGTTTCCTCTTTGGTATTTGGCTCTGGCGTTCCTGCTCAGGTGTTTTTGTTTTTTAATATCTGTTTGTTTTTTTTTAAGCCTAGAGTCCTAGGGATCATCCCGTGTCTGCACAGCTTAGTAGTCGGCCAAACATTGTTCAGAGATTGGTCTGTTGGTAGGGCATTCCATATTCAGCTGTATTTAAATCCATCCAGGCTTTTATTTTCTGCCACATCCCCTTGTGTTTCCCCTGTACGTGCACAAAGGTTTACGGTCAGCTAAGGATGAGTAGGCAGCTTGAGCCCTCTCTGGTCTCTCCTGAGCAAAGTTGTGGAAAGCTCATAAAATCTTATGACTGTCTTATTTCCCAGATCTCCGTATCTGGCTAGTCTTCTGGTTCACTGCCTGCCCCAACCCAGGAAGCAAACTCCATCCAGCTGAGCCCGTGGTGTTCCCATTCATTTGCCAAGATCACTACTGCTACTGACTGGACATGGGATTTTCCTCTGCTCTGCTCCAAATCAAGTCAACCCCCTCTCTATCAATCAGGCTGTTGGTTTTCTCACATTGCCTTTCCCTGGTAGGCTGAGCTGGGGTAGAGAACAGCAGCAACTCCAGGCAAAAGGCTATCAACTCCCATCGTTCTAATGCAAAATTCCTGAGTTTCTCACGAGTAATTGCTTCTCAAATTGATGGATGCCTTTTGCCAGTTTCCAAAGCCGTGAAATGATTATATTTGACAAGTTTGTCCAGTTTTATTATTGCTTTTTTTAAGAGAGGATCTGCCAAGCTACACCTTCCACCATATTGGAAGTTCTGACCCCAATACACATGGTGTCTTCAGAAAGAACTACAAATACTATGCAACATAAAAGTGTAATTTCTTCCTATTAACTTTCATCTATCTTCCCTTTTCTGGATTCTATAAGCTCTTATCATTTGAATACAGATTTTTGTTTTCTTTTCCTCATCAAATAGCAAATCTATTTTAGGGAAGTAAAAATGACAGAAGAAAGAGAGGTTACATGAAATAGATAGATAACATCTGCAGAATAAGGTCAGTTGTAAAAAGATTCTCTATTTTTGACTGCCTCTTGTACATATTCTGTAAGGAATAAGAAAAGTGGGTTTTTCTTTCAAGTATTAAAATTAACTCCAAACGATGAAAGGGAGAAGGAGAAACAATGCAAAAAGAAAGGGGAAGCAAAAGAACCTTAAGTTCTAGTCCTATGCTACAAAGAAGAAGAAATAAAAAAGAATATTTAAACTTCTACCGATAAAAATTTGAAGCCAAGGATATTAAGAACAGGAAATTCAGAAAAACTCAATGAGCCAGACTCTCCCTCAATACCAAACCAAGTAATTTAATATTTGGTGTTTATTTAGTGCCCACAAATTCCAGAAAACGACTCTCAGGTTCAGCCTGTTATATATGGTTTTAAATTGTGTACGGTTTTTTGAGTACCAGGTGTCCATCCCCGATTCCCGGAAACACAGATGTGTGAAGAACACAGCAACTCAAAGACAATTGGCTCTGCCTACCATGCTACACAAAATTTAATGAATTTAGTCTGTTCCCCACGCTTTTTTCCTCCACCTCACCTCTTTACCTAAATGGCCAAGAACATAGTATTTCTTTGTCCAAAGAGTCAAAATTCAAATAAGAACAAACATGTGTGCTTGAGGCTGCCAAATACTACTAGATGAACCATTCTTCACCTCCAAAGGATTTCACCTTACTTTCTACCTCCCAAAGCACTTGCAGTCATTTTTGGGTCCCACTACAAACCGTAAACCCATAGATCTCTATGATTTGGAGAGAATGCTGTGAAACCATCTAACCATTCCCCCTATCCTGAGGCAGAACTTACATTAAGACAGAGGAATATTTGTTGCATTATGGTTAAGAGACTGAGCTGAAAGACAAACAGTACCTTGGTGTAACTCAAGCTTCCTGAAACTACTCTGCTGGGCCTCAAAGCTGCCCAAACAGCCATCCTGATGCTTCCAACAGAAACTCTGAACGGCCTTTTCCTGTTCGACTGAAGCCAGTGACATCATCAACGAACCACTGTCAGGCCACTACTGCTACTCCTATAATCCTTGGAGAGAATCTATGTGATGTATCAAAATGGAACGAATACGCTTGGTAAAATGATCATAAAACCACCTGCCAAACTCAAGGCGGAGAAGAGTGAGAATAAAAGAGAAGGCCAACAGAGGGACAAATATTTTCAGTGCCATGAAGATTTCTTTCCAATTACATCCTATTTCATAGCTCTCATGTTTGGAAAGTACTGAAGGAGGATCCCCAAATGACTGCATCTTCTCTGCCTGACTGAAGAGAGCCACGTAACTGACTTGGGCCCACCGACCTCCATCCCCACCCCCAGTCCCGCAAGACTCCAGCAGATACTTCTAGCACAGTCTGGCTCTCCTGTGACTATATTCAACTTATATCCATAATTTCTACATTTTCTGGCCACTCCAAGTCTCCAATTCTTCTTTTCTGGCATCTTCAAAGACCTTAAGGGCCACCAAATGTCAATCAATGTATGGGCACCCATAACTAGACATCTAGACCTGCCTTTTTTAAAACCACAGCCCTCAGCACGCAGGATTACAATCCATTTACATAGAAGCCGACCTGCAGTGGGATGTACGTGGGCTAAAAATCCTCTGTTAGACTATATATTTCTAAGCTGTCTCAGAAATATGAGCATCCTACCCTGAGTACTCCATCCTAGTGGTTTCTCAGGCAAAGTCACCCAGCATCCCAATAAAATCCTTATGTTGAGACTTGGAAACAGATGAAACTACAAATGAAAAAATTAAAATGAAGACAGTTACTTTACTGCCAGTATGGAGATCTTCCCACTACTTATAAGGTCTATGGGGCCAGAGAGTGGGTGCAGCCCCTAACCACGGCCTGAAATAGTGCAGACCAGCCACCATGAAAGAAGGCAGAACACAATTTCATCTCTCTCCTGTGTCCCTCACTCAGAGGCAAAAGGATTGCGGCCACCAGAAAAATGCACAGGATCCCTCTGCTGGATGGGAAATGCTGTGTGAAGCAGTCCAAGGACTAGTCCCTGCTAGATGTACCTTCCATCCATTTGGACATTGAAACACCCAGAGAACGAGCAGGCAGGAATCCGGGAGGGGAACAAAGGGAGTGAGTTATCTGCCAGAGCGTGTGGTCCAACCCTCTCACCTCCCCACCATCTTTCTCACTTGTGGCATCATGTGAGAGAAGGGACAGAGAGTATGGACAGAAGGGGCCTCACCTCATTACAGCAAAGCCACGATCACAGACCTGGGAGTGGCTGCATATCCACGTGTCAGCCTAGCTTCCAAGGGCTCAGCCACTATCAAAATAGACACTTTTCCAGCTTGGCTCTTTCTCAGTTGAAAGGAGGAGAGAGAAGGAGAAATAAAAAGAGGAAGGGAAGGAGGAAGAAAAGGGTAGATATGTGGAAGAAGAGGGAAGAAAAAGAAGGGGGCAGAGCACTTACTTACTCGCATCAACATCTACAGGCTTGTGTAATTCCCCCGCATACTTATTATCCTAAAATCACAGCACAAGTAACCAGCCTAGTGCTTGGAACCAAGTGCCCGCTGATAATGGATTCATTTGCAATTTAATGAATCTACCAGCCATTTTCAATTTTCATATTTTCCACTCAATGAATAGTAACACTTATTATCATATACATGTTATAAAAACAGGCAGGAGAGGCCAGGGTGCACAGTGGTACCCAAAATGAATCGTAATTAAATGAGAAAAGGCTACCTCTCCTGTGTGAAGGTTTGCTAAGGACCTGAGCTCCCCTGGAGACATGCTTGCTTGCTATTTTTACCAGTGACAACAGTGGGTTTGCCCTGAGCCAGGCACCTATCTGGGAAGGGGTGACTGGAGACTCATGACCTCTCATCTGAAAGCTATTTGCGGAACCCGCCTTGAAACACGGCCTTCCAGGTACCTGTCTGTCCTTAACAACTTAGGTATCTGGGCCAACGGCAGTGGTTTTTCAAAGAGCTGCAAGAACAGGGGGTCATATGCTTTGCTAAAGACCCCCTGCATGGCATGGAGAGCCTACAACACAACCAGTGGGTACTAGAGTCGCCCATGGAAACTCCAAAGAGAAATTCAGCCACCAGCTATGGTCCAAGGCCAAGAATAATGAGGAAAATAGATCCTAATGGGGGAAAAAACACTAAGTGATATCTGGGATCCTGGAATGGTCGGGGTAGGGGGGTGGGAGGGGATACACCTAAATTCTATTAAAATCACAGAATTTTGGAGCTGGAAGACCTTAGAGAGAACCCAAATCATCTAACTCCAGAAGTAAACAAAGCAGAATCTGGCTTATCTTCGAGTTAAAACTCCATTTAGCAGAGCTGGCAAGAGAAGCAAACTCTCCTGTGACCGGATACAAGATGAGGGACTAGAAAGAGCTTGGAGTCGGGTCGCAGGTGTTCCAGTTAAGAGTGGGAGAACTTGGGCTTTCCTGGTGGCGCAGTGGTTGAGAGCCTGCCTGCCGATGCAGGGGACGCGGGTTCGTGCCCCGGTCCGGGAGGGCCCGTGAGCCATGGCCGCTGAGCCTGCACGTCCGGAGCCTGTGCTCCACAATGGGAGAGGCCGCAGCGGTGAGAGGCCCGCATACCGCAAAAAAAAAAAAAAAGAGTGGGAGATCTTGAGCAAAGGACACTCCTCCCTGCTGTCCTCCAAAACAGAACTAGGAGGAATATTCTAGGACTGCTTCCTGAGGTACACTCTGTTCTGTGAAGACACAAGCACGATCCGAAAACTCGTCACTAAACGAGGCCATGTTTCCCTGCCGAGGTAGTGCAAGGTTTCCATTTTACTCATTCATTCTAAGGGGGCCCAACCCTTTCAACATATTAAAAATGGCAAACTCCAGACAAAAAAATATGATATGTATGTACGTCAACCCAGCCTGGCCCGACCCAGCCTGCTGGGTGAATGAATTTGAGAGGGGAACTTTCTAGATAAACAGTCATGGAAGGTCCCAGAATGGAGCAAACTCTGTGACTGCTGATAAACAGGCAGAGACAGAGCACCATGCTTAATGAAGCCTGAGCGACCACCAGATAGGGAACATGCACAGATTCTAGCAGGGCCCAAGTTTTATAAGCTGTTAGGAACAATCGGCTAGACAAGTAATCGTAGCAGCTGCTATCACAATTAGCATCAATATATTCTCCCAGCAGCCAGTGAACGACCCCAATTTGGCCTGCAGGGCTCTCAAACCTCAGCCTGTATCCCTCTCCCCCTTACGCACTCACTGCCCTGCGGCCGCACTGGCCTCACCTGGACCTACAGAAATGCTAAGGAACATCCCGACTCCTAGACTCTCTCCCCGCTGTTTCCTCCGTCTCCAATGCCCTTCCAGGCAGTGAGTGGCTCCCCCACTTCATTCAGATTTTGGCTCAGAGACCTTCCCCACCCAATCTGAATACACTCTCAATCAGCCTCAGGTCATTTTCTCTCTCTTAAACGTGCTTTATATTTTTTATCACACTTATCACTACTTGACATTATTATATGCAAACTTGTTCATCTACTGCCTGCCTTACTTGCTAGAATGTAAGTTCCCTGAAGGGAGGTTCCTGTCCATTTCATTTTGCATTATGTCCCAGTACCTAGAAGACGCTGCACAAACACTTATTGAGTTACGTAATACATTTTCAGACTCCACGTGCCCAATCTAGTCGTGAACTGGTCTCGCCCTGCTTGGTTCCACTGATGAAGTGTTCTCTGCTATGCTTTTCTACCACCACTGTAAAGTGCTGAAGAAACTGGTTTTGCTTTGCAGTTTGGTCTCTCTAGTATATTTTTCTCTGCTGGCAACAGATACTAAATAGAGAAGAAGCCACAGAATCAGCAAATTCCTCTGTCACAGTGATTGACTATGCATGACCGGCCCGCTGGTGCCCATTTTCGGGGGGGGGCACGCCTTTCAATGCAAAACCAGCCACAGCGGATGCATGTCCAGTGGAAAACCGAAGGGTGAGGGGGAGAGGTTTTAAAAAACAATTTATTGGGTGGCCAAAATGTTCGTTTGGGGTTTTCGTAGGATGTTATGGGAAAACCCGAACGAACTTTTTGGCCAATACCGTGTGGGAGGGGCGGTCAGAAATCAGTACAAACCCAACATTACATGACTAAGACAGGAAGGGATGCCTCGTTCGAGTGTGGAGCGAAAACAGGAAGGAAGAGTGTGATGGTGGGGGGGGCGGTGAGCAAACCACTGGCCCCATATTTATTGCACTGTAAGTAGAATTGATCTGTCACCTGCTTCAATCTCCCACACAACCCTCAGAGAAACACCAAGGCAACACAATCAGAGAAATACAAAGGAGACAGCTCCTGCTAGAAACGATAAGAGCCGAAGCTCAAAACACACTACAGTGCATCAAGTGGCCAAGATAAAGCTGGTGGGAGCAGCTCTTCTTGGTTTCACCTCGTTAGTTCAAGCGTACGCTTTCTGAAAGAGTGGGCAAACATGAGAATACGTGTGTAGAATGATCCGGCACCAGATAGCCTGTCTTGAAGTTGCATAGCCTGCAAGGTTCCGAACGTTTTGAGAGCCAGCCCTGAGAATAAGCCGTTTTGTTGGGGGTCAGTATCCAACACCGCTCCCAAGTTTGGCGATTCGCTAGGAAGACACACCTAACATCTATTACAGCAAAAGCAAAACCAGCAAAGGGAAAGAGCGCAGGGGGCTGAGTCAAAGGAAACGAGGCACAAGCTTACGAGTCCTCTCCTGGTGGAGTCACGCAAGATTCAGTTGATTCCTCCAGCCACAGGTTGCAACAACACGTGTGAAATGTTGTCTAGCTCGTTAGAGACTCGATGCCCTGGGTTTTTATTGGGGGCTGGTCACACGGGGATCCTCCGCCTAGCAGAAGCCAAGACTTGAAACTCCCAGAAGGGAAGCAGGTGTTTGGCAAAAACTACATTGTTTGCACAGGTCATTTAGGCACAGAGAGCCACTCCTATCAGGACATGGTAAGAACCCTCCCGAAATCCAAGTCCCCTGATGCCAGCCGTGGGCCAATCTTGCAAGCAGGCCTTTCTAAGGACAACAGCCTCGGGAGCATAATGTGAATCCTTTCTGTATAGACAGCCCTACACCATACCCAAGTCTGTCACCTCTATACATGCATGACACACAGGGCACTGCTGCCAAGATGCCCTGCCTCACGTAACGTGCAAGATTGTGGGCGGGAAGCAGCAGCTGGCAGCCTTGTGTCCGGGCCACTACCCAGGCACTGTCGTTGGCAGGGACTCTGGAAGAGCCACAGAGGAGTTATCAGCACCCAGGAAGAGAGAGGAGGTCTCCCAGTGCACAGAGCCCAGCAGTAGCTCTCCGCCCAAAGTCAGAGAGGGAGAGGCGGGGCGCACTGCAGAAGAGCAGTCCCACCGAGCACAGGCCGTGCAGCGGGGGGCCAGCCACATGGGACGCTCAGCCCCCAGTGCAAGCACAGCCCTGGAGAAGTGGGTGGAGGTGACAGCCACAGGGGCAGATGTGGAGAAGTCACAGAAGGAACACTGGGGCCCTGCAGACAAGAGAGATGAAGGGCATCCAAAAAAGACTGGTGGTTGAAACATATAGAGAGGCTGTCAGCTTCCACATGCTAACCACTGGCATCCATCCATCTGCTGGTCGTCTTCGCAATGCTTTGAAAATAGTGACAAAACGAGGTTTGAGCAGGTTAAGCCCATGCTGTACATCTGATATTTCCAGAGGCACGGGGAGTAGGGGAGAAGAGTGGAAAGGGAAGTGGGGTGGCTTTCAGGTAGCATGTGGCTATAAGAGCAATATTCTGGAACCCTCCTGCACTGTTGGTGGGACTGTAAATTGGTGCAGCCACTACAGAGAACAGTATGCAGGTTCCTTAGAAAACTAAAAATAGAACTACCATATGACCCAGCAATCCCATTCCTGGGCATATATCTAGAAAAGACGAAAACTCAAATTTTAAAAAATACATGCACCCCAATGTTCATATTAGCACTATTTACAATAGCACAGACAGGGAAGCAACCCAAATGTCCATCAACAGATAAATGGATAAAGAAGATGCAGTACATATATACAATGGAATATTACACAGCCATGAAAAATGAAATAATGCCATTTGCAGCAACATGGATGGACCTAGAGATTATCATACTAAGTGAAGTAAGTCAGACAGAGAAAGACAAATACCATATGATATCACTTACTTGTAGAATCTTTAAAAAATGATACAATGAACTTATTTACAAAACAGACTCACAGACATAGAAAACAAACTTATGGTTACCAAAGGGGAAAGGGGGAGGATAAATTAGGAGTTTGGGATTAACAGATACACATTACTATATAAAAAGTAAACAACAAGGACCTACTGTATAGCACAGGGAACTTTATTCAACATCTTGTAATAACCTATATTGGAAAAGAGTCTGAATAAGAACATACATATGTGTGTGTATATATATATGTATATATGTAACTGAATCACTGTGCTCTATACCTGAAACTAACACAACATTGCAAATCAACTATGCTTCAATAAAGAAAAAAAAAAGCAATATTCCTGGAAACCAGTTATCTGGGAAATTCAGAGAAGGGTGGACTGACCAGGTATTACACTCACATACACCATTTGAAGAAAGATGACTGCCACTGTCATCTTATTTGTTTTTGCAGAAGGCATGACAATCCCACTTATTAGTTTTTATTCATAAGAACAAGGAACCATCCATCTTCCTGAGCCTTTGCAAATACTTATATAGTACAAAGCAACCAACAAACATCTAGTTCAAGGGTTTGTGAACTCTTCTTTAAAAGAGCCAGATCATAAATATTCTACACTTTAATGGTCTCTGTCACAACTTCTCAACTTCTGCCATGAAAGCAGCAAGAAGGTAGCCATAGGCAACACGTAAACAAATAAGCCCGACTGTGTACCCGTAAAACTCTGTATTTACATAACAGGACGTGGGCTAGATTTTGCCCACAAGCCATCATCATTTGCTGACCACTGCTCTAATTTATATATAGAACTTGTGAGAGGCAGAAACAGGTCTTGGATGGCCATTTAGGTTTTTAGTTGAACTGCTGTTGACCTATCTGATAAGAAATGCATATAGAGCATTTCAGGTCCCTCTATCCTCACAAGAGACTACTAGAGCCACGTCAGGGAGACAGAATCACACAAAGCTAACAAATATAAAGGAGGCCTTCACTTCCAGACACCAGGATTCAAACTTCAGTGAGTGCTCAAGAGACTAAAACCAAAAAAGGTCATGAACAGAATATATGTGAAATATACAAGTCTCATGAAACATATGGAAAACATCCAACCTCTCTAGTAATCAGAGAAACACATGTAAAAGATCATTTTCTATTTATTATGCTGGCAAAGTTTTTTTTTTTAAAGGAAAATACCAAGTATTTAGACAGAGAATGTAAAACAGGAATATTCAGACATTATTGGTGAGAGTGTAATTTGTAATGGCTATACTTCAGATGCTTATATTAGAGATTTCCAGTCAGAAACAGCAATGGTTTACTCCCTGGAACCAAAAAAGGTTCTGGATCTAGAACAGCAGAAAGGGTAGAGAAGTGGGGATAAAGTCCCTACTCCAAGTTTTAAAAGGCCCCAGTCTCCAGCTCTGTGACAGAGTTTTAGCAGTGATGCTTTTGGTCCCCTGGGCACTGAAGGATTCATCTCTGAGGAAAGTAACCAGAGAGAGAAAAGACTAATCCATGTGTCTGGGGTCGTCTTGTAATGTCCTCTAGAATTCCTGTGAGGGGTCCAGCCGCTGTCAATCCTCAACCATCGCCAAGCCCTGTGCTCCCCATAGCTTCCCCCTCCAGTATGAAAAAACATGCACAGGTTACCTGACATTTGAGAAAACATTCTAACGTGAAAGAAACCAAAACAAACTCATAAATAGAAAGAAAGGGACAGAAAAAGAACTCAGAGGAAATAGAGATTATACAGAAAACAGAAAACGATTTAACAATATTTTTAAAATATAATAAATATCTGACAGATACCAAGAAATATATTGATTCAGGAAACCAGAACAAGAACAGGATGCTATTTTTTTTTTTTTTTTTTCCGGTACGGGGGCCTCTCTCTGTTGTGGCCTCTCCCATTGCGGAGCACAGGCTCCGGACGCGCAGGTTCAGCGGCCATGGCTCACGGGCCCAGCCGCTCCGCGGCATGTGGGATTTTCCCGGACCGGGGCACGAACCCGCGTCCCCTGCATCGGCAGGAGGACTCCCAACCACTGCGCCACCAGGGGAGCCCAGGATGCTATTTTTTCTTTTAAAAAAAGAGGAAACTTGAGAGAACAAGCACTCTTGGAAATGAAGACTGAATAGAAGAATTAACACATTTAGTAAAGGAGCTGGATATAAAGTTGAGGAAATCTTCCAGAAAATAAAGCAAAAAGGTGAACAGAGGGATAATAGGAGAGAAAAATTAGAAGTGAGGAGAGGGGAAATCAATCACAAGTGCAAATTCCAACTAATGTTCTAGAAGAAAAAGTAGGGGAAAATGGGGAGCTGGGCAGGGGGCAGGGAGGACGAGGGACTATAAATATAATAGTTTAAGAAAAGTTCCCAAACAAGAAAAACATAAATATCCCAATGGAAAGAGTCGGAATCATGATGAAATACAGCCCACACCAGGCATAGGAAATGCAGAGAACAGGGCAGAAAGCGAATCCCACAAGCTTCCAGAGGGGCCACAGGTCACACCCAGGTACGAGAATGCCACCAGACTTCTCAAAAATAACACAAAGGAACAAGGTCTTCGAATTTTTAAGAAAAATAATTTTCAGAGTTAGAATCTTATATTCAACTAATTTTACATTCAACTAATTTATCATTCAAGGTACAAGGAAGATATTTTCCATTTACTGAGGCTTACTGTGGTGATCATTACGCAATATAGGCAAATATCAAATCATGACACTGTACACTTGAAACTAACATTATATGTCAGTTACATGTCAATTAAAAAAGTATATTTTCCAACAGTCAAAAATTTTCTCCCTATGTACCCTCATCTCCTCAGTAAACTACCTGAAGTTGAGCTTTACCTGGATGAGGTAATAAACCAATTTTAGAAACACACTGAATCCAGGAAATAGAAGACCCAGCACAAAAGAGAGGGAAAGAGTCTTCCCCAGCGTGTTAGAAATAAGGCAGCCCCAAGACAACAACCGAATAGGAGGCCCAGAAAGACCAGGCCAGACTGCAATAGGAGGGCAGGAGGCTCCAGGAAGAAGGCTGCTGAATAAAAATGCATCCAAGACACTATCTGATCTGCTGCCCAAATTAAGAGGGATTCTGATGGAAAGTTTAGGGCTGAATTTTGATGAGGGCAAGAATTTTTGTTGGTTTTGTTCAATGATGTATTCCCAGGACCCTGAAAGTAATTAGTAAATATTTACTGTACCTATTAAAATGAAACAAATATAAAAAGTAAATTATTAACTGGGAAAAACAAAAAGATGTATCAGGAAGGCAATTCAGTATCATACCACTTTACTGGAGAGCTATTCGGTATCTTTATAGCTTAAGCACTGACAGCTGATTTAACTCTAAAAAAAAAAAATCAAGACAATAGGATTCTAGAGGATGGGGAGAGAAGTGTGTGTGGAAGGGGTTCCTGGCCACTGTGGTATGTAGTGCTGGAAAGCTATATTCCCATCTTCCACAACAGAAAACCAGTAGATAACGTTGAAAACTACAAGATGAGGAAAAGCAGCATATATGTGTTAATGAGAAATATGAAGATATATATTGGAAGAAACAACAAAATAGAGCTAAAGGTATTTACATTTGTCAGGGGGAGGGAAAATGAATAAATACAAGACAGGCGACGGGCTTTGTAGAAGTCTTGTATTATTTGACTTTTAAATTTAGATGCATGCGGTTTCCCTGGTGGCGCAGTGGTTGAGAGTCCGCCTGCCGATGCAAGGGAAAAGGGTTCGTGCCCCGGTCCGGGAAGATCCCACATGCCGCGGAGTGGCTGGGCCCGTGAGCCATGGCCGCTGAGCCTGTGTGTCCGGAGTCTGTGCTCCGCAATGGGAGAGGCCACAACAGTGAGAGGCCCGCATACCGCCAAAAAAAAAAAAAGATTATTTGTGTCTGGGACATAGTAATCCATCAATAAATGGTGACTATTTTTTTGTTCTATTTTATAAACACCTCACCAATTAAATCTGTTTAGCAGCAGTCACTGATAGAAAGTACACACTCATCCACTCACCGACTCCTCCCAGACTTAACTATGGGCCATGTGTGCTCAGTTTGAGAACGGGCAAAGGGACAGACTGATTTCAAAGAGCTACACAGCAGTGACTAGCTCACCGTGTCAAATTTTTACAACTTCATCCTTTATTAAGAAAGTGGCTATCTCCAAGTGAACTTGATCAACTTGCAAAGGATTTGCAAGCTCTTTTTACAAATCACAGATGAAGGTTCAAGAGGTACAAGAGATGTGCAGTGTGAATAACAAAAAGCTATACCTTTGGAAATTAAATCAATCAGAGCACTATTAGTTAGACTGACCTTTACCAAGGTCAGGGTGTTACATCCACACAAGGCATACCTTGGTGATTATTTTCATCAGGGCTTTAAACATTTTTAATAGTGTTTTCAATGACTCTGCTTGTAGTTTCTAGCCCCAAAATCTGTAGGGTGTCAAAGTATAAGTATGATGTAGATTTGAAAGATGAGGAAAATTGGCACCATTATCAAGAAACTGTTGAGAAGACCAGAGATGAGCGAATGTTTCTCCTCCATTCAAACGTGGTAGAGGAATAAGATTATAAAAAGTAAGAATAAGCTTCCTGTTCATTCCTGGCAAAATTCTAGAGATTACTATACAGATAAGAGTAATTAGAATACCAACTAAACTATCATTATCCACAACTCTCTCCCTCCCCCTTTTTAAAGGGGTACCAGATAAGGAAAGGAGGGAAGGGTGAAATGTCCTCTGACATGACATCTTGACGTTAGTTTTTTAATGATAGCCTTGTGAATAAGATTGGAAAGTGATTGACTAACTGGTTGTATTTGTACCTGGTCCAGCAATTACACCAGAGCGATACTGATCAATGGACCCACTTCAACCCAGAAGTTGCCTCTAGTGCGATCGCCATGCCTCTGCTCTTCAACTCACTGACTGAAAGCCAAAGTGGAAATAATGATCACCCACTTGGAAGAAAAAACTAATAATTCAGAAGACAACAAAAACTTTAAAGAGACATTAGGAGGGTAAGGTCCCTCTTTTCTTCCAAGCTCCAGACTACTCAGCTACTTTCTGGAGGAATGAACACAGCTGTGGCATCCCACCATAAGTGGAGAGTCTTGGCAAACTGGAGCATGCTCAGAGGAGGGCACTGGGACAAGGGGTGGAGACGCCACACACCAGGAATGGACTGGTGACAGACCTGACACGGTGAGGAGGTACTGCCTGAAAAGGAACACTCTGTAGACACATGACACAAGTCTCCAAAGAATAGGAGTTGTTCTAGAAGGAGAAGCCAAGGTCAGCAAGTGAAAATACCAAACTAAACTGCCCCAAGCCCAGCTGGTTATCCTCTACAGTGGTTGAGCCCTCCCAGGGCCAGAGCTCATGGGGCACAGGTGGTGCACTGCACTCCGGGGAGCACCGTTCATTTAGAGCAATGGGCAGCAAGCTTTTTCTGTAAAGAGCTAGAGAGTAAATATTCTCAGCTCTGTGGATCCTATGGTCTCCACCACAACTTCTCAATTCTGTATCTGTAGCACAAAAGCAGCCATATATGGAAATAACTGGATTCTAACACTTTATTTAAAAAACATGTGGTTGGCCAGATGTGGCCAGTGGGCCATAGTCTGCTAACCCCCTTATACAGACTATGAGGTCCATTGACGTTGTATAAGATCTAGGCTAGAAGATCATCCACCCAGGGTTTCAGAAGGTTGCAGTCCCTCAATTTGGGGGAAAGGTTAGAACATCCAAGTCTCTTCTACTTCTAAAAGTCCATGAAAATCTGGCTATGAAAGAAAAAACAGAAAAATCAGATGATCTCACAGTTAGTTCTGATAGCAGTAGGTCTAGAACCCAGACCTCCTGTATCCCTGGTCCTATACTCCTTCACCGTGGCACACAGTTCCAAGCCTGGCATTCCTCAACTTGTGG
The DNA here is from genome assembly GCF_003676395.1 of Aethalodelphis obliquidens. Classification (NCBI taxonomy): domain Eukaryota; kingdom Metazoa; phylum Chordata; class Mammalia; order Artiodactyla; family Delphinidae; genus Aethalodelphis; species Aethalodelphis obliquidens. The sequence continues at coordinate 94,494,088 of NW_020837946.1, forward strand.
CCAGCTTACACTCAGAAATCTTTTGAAGGCCAGCCAGTCACGTATTCTCAGAAACCTTCTTGCACTGATGCCCATGTCTTTGCATCCCTGATATCACACAGAGAGAACCCAGTGGCCAGGAGAATCCGTGCGATTCTCTCCTTTGGAGACCAAGGACAGAGTAGGCAGAGACTGAATGTCACCTGTAGAAGAGTTTCTTGTGGAGCCTGGGAAGCAGGGCCAGACTTTCACCTCATGACTCCGTGTGTCCAAGATTTATTTCATCTTGACTCAAGGGGAGCAGAGGAGATGACTGAAACAGTGAGAAAATCTGCATCTTGGACCCAGATAAACCCTGATGACTTCTAATCCAAGTACCATCTTTCAGGAAGCATTAAGCTGAAAGCAAGAACCCAATGTAGGTCAAGCCACACAAATACCATATAGGACCAATGATGATTTCACTGTGGCCTTCTGAAGACTTGCTGTCACACACCCACATCCCCAAATCTGAAATGGTTTCTGAAAAACAAACACTACATTCTTCAACAATGGTTTTAAATCTGAAGAGAGATAGGCAAAAAGAGACAAGAAGTTGATCTCCACTTCATGACCAAAAGCCCAACCCTACCCCAAATGTGTGACCCTTCTGCTAAAGACTTGATTACATTTAGCCTACTTGGCAAACGAATAGAATTTGCCCTCACTTTGGTGCCTTAAATACAAGTTTTTAAAAATTTATTTCATCAAAGTATAGCTCATTTACAATTCGTGTTAATTTCTACTGTACAGCAAAGTGATTCAGTTATACATGTATATACATCATTTTTCATATTCTTTTCCATTATGGTTTATCACAGGATATTGAATATAGCTCCCTGTGCTACACAGTAAGAACTTGTTGTTTATCCATTCTATAAATAATAGTTTGCATCTGCTAATCCCAAACTCCCAATCCATCCCTCCCCGACCCTTTAATACAATTTTTGAAGCTCGTTAAATTTGGCTAAAACGTCAATGGAACAAAGTCACCTACCATTTGCCAAAACCACTTTTTGATCATTATAATAATTGCCAGTGTTTTCTGAGCACTTTCTGTTTCCCAGCCCTTCGTACACACTTTCTCACAAGGTCCTCACAAGGTCCCCATGAACTAATTTCTGCAGTACAGATGAGGAAACTGAGACTTGATCTCTCTAAATGACTTAGCCAGAGCCACAGGCGGAAGTCAGATTTGAGTGCCAGCAGCCTGAGCAGGGAGCCTGTACTCTCGGCTGCTATACACACTTAGGATCATCACACACTGAACCACTGCATTAACACAATACTTGGCCATGGTTCCGATACCATCTCTCAAATACCCGGCCTGAGTCTAGCATCAATCACAATATATACCAGATATAGTCTGGTAGTAAATGTTCTCTTTTGGGGTTCTAATAGACCATCTTCTGCAGTAAAAGATTAAAAGGGCGCAGCAGTGTCTCTTGAATACACCCAGGAAGAATGTGCCAGTGATCCCTGTGTGTGGACCAACCTTCCCCAGGTGGCCTCATGGCTTCCTTCCTCACCCATCTGGGTCTCCATCAATGTCACTTCTTCAGAGAGGTTTTCCCTGCCAACCCACCCAAACCTGAAGCAGTCCCCGCTTCCCTGCTATCTCCTCATTCTGCTTCGTTGTCTCCTATAGCATTTATCACCACTGGGCACAGCATATGCTTGGGTATTTGTTGATTACCTGCTTTCACTGCTGGGCTGTAATCTCCAGGAAAGAAGACACTTGGTTTTGCTCACCCCTCTATCTCCAGCACCTAGAAAGTACCTGGCACAGAACACATGCTTCCACTATCTGGTAGGAAAGCAGCAAATCAATCACTCTCTGAGTGACAGCATAACTGCTGCTTTGTATTTTCGTCTTTGTGCTTAGCTGTAATTTCTAAATTTCTAGCAGTCAAGTGTTATCCTTTTTTGTAATACAGAAGTAAAGTTCTATTTACAAAGCCCTTCCTTTAGAGAATACTACCTCTTATTACATAAACTCAAACATAGAGATTATGACTGCTTTTGGTCACTGGTAGCCTGGAGGCATGAAAACCACGCTAAGCGAACCCCCGGGTGCCCTCAGATGACAGGTGAGCATGGCCAGCCTAGGGCAGGCACTCATCACAGGCTTTGCTGGCCAACTCAGCGGCTGCTAATGGCCCTGTCTTTGGTGAACAGCGGTCCCCCCCAGCCCGGCCCAGACATGTGTGCCAGAGCCTCTGCCTAGCCCTCCCAGCGTTCCTGGGAGTGCAGGGAAGGCAGTAGGCAGTTTCTCCTCGTCACCACGTTACTCCGTCTCACAGGGGCCAGAAATGGAAGGAGAGAATGGAGGTCATAACAGTCCCCTGGAGGATACCCATGGGCGGCCCCGGACCTCAGCTCAGGAGCGCCACGGAAGAGAAACCACTGGAACCGCAGCCAAGTGGTCCACTGTATCTCCATCTCAGACACCATCAGATTCAGCTTTTACTCATCTTCTCTTTACCCCAAGCCAACTGCCCCTTGAAATAAAGTCTTAAATATTTACTCGGCTCTTCAGCTCATCTCGCTATAATGTGTACTGCTCCTATTAACTTAATCTTAATGAGAGCAATTATTGAGAAAGTTCTATTAGCATAAAGTTTAGACAGGTTAATGACTGCCTTCCCTTGAGAGCTGACCTCTACAGCACAGGAATTCCCCACCCTGCTTTGGAGTGAGATGGTGTAGCGAGGGGTCAGGCACAGTTTCCAGAATGCTTGCATTTGCTGTCACAAAGGCCATATGACAACCACCGTGGGACAGTGGACATTCCTTCTGTGCCAAATCCTGTAGGTTATTCCAAGCCCTATCCCCAGATGGCTACAGAGTTTGAAGGTCATTTCCCAGGCAGAGCCAACAGGTCCTCCCAGACTAGAGTGAAAGAAGCTCGAGGTTGAAGGTCAAGGAAGGTACTCTGAGCACTGCTGATCCCGGCTTCCTTCTCCGCTACACGGCGAGCCCTACGTTCCCAGCAGGAGCCCGAGCTTCTGACCCGGCTGCATCCCCACTGCCTGATACAAGGCCTGGCACCATCCAGGCAGTGCTGGGTGTATAAAGGGCACATCAGTGCTTGCTGTATTATCTTCGGGCCCCTCCCTTCTAACAGGGTACTAACCACAAAGGGCGGGGTCTGCCGGTATGTGGCGACAAGACGTGGTGCAGGCTCTCAGCACAACTTTATCTCATACATCCTCAGCGCTCTTGGGGAGAACGTTGGTATCACTATCTCTCTTGCACAATGAAGCTGAGGCTCAGCGATAGTGACAAAATGCCAACAGCGGGTAAGTAAGGGGGGCTGGGAGTTCTGCTTAAGATTATCTGATACCAATGGTCCAGCCTGTGAGTGCCAAGAGCTTCCAGGAGTCCCTTTCCCCAGGTCCAGTTTCCTCTTAAGAAACACAGCATCAGAACTGGGTAGTTTACACACTCACAAGCACTGACCATCTGCTACACGCCTGGCCACAGGTCGAAGCCTGAGCTGCATCCTTAAGAAGTGCATGTCCTGGGCTTCCCTGGTGGCGCAGTGGTTGAGAGTCCACCTGCCAATGCAGGGGACACGGGTTCGTGCCCCGGTCCGGGAAGATCCCACATGCCGCGGAGCGGCTGGGCCCGTGAGCCATGGCCGCTGAGCCTGCGCGTCCGGAGCCTGTGCTCCGCAATGGGAGAGGCCACAACAGTGAGAGGCCTGCGTACTGCAAAAAAAAAAAAAAGAAGTGCATGTCCCAGTGGCCAAAACTTACTGAGCTCTTATTTTTGCTTTCCATGTATTAACTCACAGTCCTCACCATAGCACCACAGCCCAGGTACTTTAATCCCAGTGTACTGATGAGGAAGCTGACTGGGTTTCTCCAAGGACACATGGCTAGAAGGGGGCAGAGTGGGGATTTGAGCCCAGGCAGTCAGGGCTCAGAGTCTGAGCCAGAACCTATGGCTGCTGTTAGATCACACCCGCCAGACAGGGCAAGCATTAGCTCAAGCCCTTCACTTGATGTTCACCATGGTTCTCCCATTTCAAGAGCCCATCTCCAGCTGCATCCAAGTAGAGAGGAAGTCCCCACTGTAGATGTTGACTTGAAAAGTTCACCAACACGAAACATCAAGACAGCTTAAAAGCGGTTCAAGACTTGTGGTTGCCAAGGGGGAGGAAGGGAGAGGGAGGGAAGGTCTGGGAGTTTGGGATTAGCAGATGCAAACTATTATATAGAGGATGGATAAACACCAAGGTCCTACTGTAGAGCACAGGGAACTATATTCAATATCCTGTCACAAACCATAATAGAAAAGAACATGAAAAAGAATGTACATATATGTCTAACAGAATCACTTCGCTGTACAGCAGAAATGAACACAACATTGCAAATCAACTATAACTACAATAAAAAAAAAAAAAAAAAAAAAATAAGCAGTTCAGAGCGTAGCTGGTCACCTCTGACAAGGCACATCAAAATGCACCTTCTGTCGACCCCCGACGGGAGCCCCGCAGCTGGCCCTGCTAATGCTACAGGCCCTCAGTCTGACATAAATGGACTTGGGGGCTGTGATCATGCATGTGAGATGTGCCTGATGTCCAAAAGCAAAGGAGGGACAGAAAAAGGAGACCACCAGGAGATGATGTCTGCAGGCCGAACTGTGGGGCAGCTCAAACTCTCTTCCTCATGTTACCGAACTGAACACCTCTTTCCTTCATTTCTAAACCCAGCCAAGAACTTCAGACCACCTTTACCATATATGCTCCATCTCTTCTTTTTCTGAGATCCAGTGAGGATGGGAAAACCAAACTAGCAACTGATTTTCACTGAGGCCGCCTAATTTTAGAAGCTGGGGATATGCAAAGCCAAAAGCACAGCTTAAAAGAAAATTCCTCAAAACCCCAAAAGCCTCTGAACCTAAGAATCCTTTTCAACAACGTGGAGACACAGACAGTTCCCTGCTTCCATCTAAACAGCTTTCATTCTAAAATATTTCTGAATTTTTAAAATCTCAGGCTCTAGAACGCTTCTATTGAAATAACATGTCAACGCAAACAGGTAGAGGACGAAACGGCGAAGACACAGGAGTGTCTTCAGGAAAGCATAGGCTGAGCTGTCACTGTGGAATGTCTTTTGAATCAATACCATATGTAAGCTGATAGCACAACTGTATACACACACCTCATTAAGCCAAATTAGAGCGAGTGGGATCTGTCGCCTTCTGATTAAAACAAACACGTCTAAGTTCAGTATATCCTATCTCCGATCCACAGAAGCACCGCGCGCGGAGGCATTTTCACAAATAACACTAACGCCCACACAAGTTCCCAAGGCCAACACCACTGTGCACATTCCTAAAGGCTGCAGTTCTTCCTGATGGTTCCCCTCAAACAGCTGGGGAAGCACAGCATCCTCCAGAGGGATACTCACTCTTACTTTTTCAAATGAAAACAGCCACGGATTCCTTGAAGGATCAGTAATGAGTCCAAAGGCATTGAGATTGGTGGGCCCCTGCCTCTTTTCTGCAAGAACTCTTCATTCAGAGCAATCCTTAACAGAGGGTAGCTGGTGAGAATTTTTTTTTAATCCTACTTACATTTTTACAATTAGCCATGAAGAAATAACAAAGTAAATTATCTTATTATGGAAACTTAGTTTTCAGAAAGCGTAGGAAAGCAAAAAAAAAGCATTTCCTTTTTGATCAACGTAGCAGTCAACTTCCTAGGTGCTTTCAGGAATTCCTAAAATATTTAGGAAACTACCAAAGCAGGCGAGCAGCAGACACTGCAATTCAGAACTGAGCGTGTGGCTATCACTGTCGTGCTAAAAGTTTCAGGACAGTGGCTGACCTGGTGTGTGGCCAGGAGAGGGAAGCATGCGTTCAGTTGGACAAACACTTATGGAGAACCTGCTATCTGCCAGGCTCCCAGCTAGGTATTGGGATGAAAAGAAAAATGTAGGGGACTTGGTCCATGCCTTTGAAGAGCATGGAGCCTGGCTGTGAAAGGTCCAAAGATGCACATAGCAGTCATGGGAACATAAAGCAAGGGCACCAGAAACCTCTGGGGCACGAAGGACATCAAGGAAGGCTTCTTATTGGAGAGAGTGCTTCAGGTGAGTCTTGGAACAGATGATAAATAAGGGTAAGCCAGAAAAATGGAGGGCATTCCAGGCTGAGGACAAGAACATGGCAATGTATCAGGGCATACATGAACAGCATGCTGTGGGCTGGGCTAGTCCCTGGCAGGGCTGGGGCACACTCAGCCACAGCAGCATTTCAAATGGGGGCAGAGGGCTTCCCTGGTGGCGCAGTGGTTGAGAGTCCGCCTGCCGGTGAGGGGACACGGGTTCGTGCCCCGGTCCGGGAGGATCCCACATGCCGCGGAGCGGCTGGGCCCGTGAGCCATGGCCACTGGGCCTGTGCGTCCGGAGCCTGTGCTCCGCAACGGGAGAGGCCACAGCAGTGAGAGGCCCGTGTACCGCAAAAAAAAAAATAAATAAATAAATAAAATGGGGGCAGAAAGGTTAGCATTCCAGAAGCTTTGCCCTCTGAACTCTCCTGGAAAGAAAAGTTGGAGTCAGGCTTAGGATGACTCTGGAAATCCAAACCATAACGCGATGAGGGTCTCTGATCACTTTATCTCTTTCATCTGCTTGCTTGGAATCTCTTTAGGGACCCTCCCCCATCATGAAATCTCGGGGTGACCTACGTGATACAGGCCTAGCCGATCAGGAGGTCACTGGGCACTGTCACTGGGTTACGGAGAGGCTCACACTGCAAGCCAGGCCAACAGAACGCTCCCAAAGGGTGTTGCCAGAAACCCAGAGCCTCCTGCGGCTACTTCTGCCACCACCCTGGGAAGATAGCCTAAGAATGAAGCCAATGCCCACGGCAGTACCACTGAGGTTCTTTGAGACGGTTCCTGTATCTGTATCTAGCAATACAAGTTCAGCCTCATCTTCTGAACTCTCCAATTACATGGGCCCCAAATTCCATTTCTGTTTGAGTATTTTTGCCTCTTGCAACCAAGAGATTACTGACAAATACGTGGAATTCCCGTTAAGCCTCTAATATTGATAATAAACGTCTCCACGTACTGACAAAAAGGTCAATTTGGGAACTTCAAGTTTAAGGCACTCAAAAGAAGTAATATACATGTATGAAAATATTTTCTAATCCAAAAAACACTACAGAAATATTAGTTTCACCATGGTGATATCAATAACTAGTCAATATTATATTGCATATAAATATTAATAATAGTCAATCCAACTTTCATTCTTATATCAATATTCTAAATGTGTAGCCTTTAAACTGTAATTAACAAATGCCCATTTAGTGCTGACTTTGCACCAGGCACGTTTCTACGTAGGATACTGATCTCACTTAATCCTCATAAACAACCCCCATGAAATGGGCACTACTATTATCTCCCCCATTTTACAGAAGAGGCAACGCAGGCGTTGAAAGGTTAAGCAACACACCCAAGGTCACACAGGTATGAAGTGGTGGAGCCTGGATGTGAACCTGGGCAGCGTAGCTCTACAAACAGTGCCTTTCACTGTCCCTCATCTCCTGAGAATCAACGTTCCAATTTCCTTTAAACTGATATTCCTAAACAAATGACTTGCGGCAAGGCAATTTACACTCCCTAAATCCACATTAACACATGGCTACTGTCCTCCCCAACTCCTGCCTTTGCTGGCTTGTTTCCTCCATAAAAGCCCCACCCCAGTCATCCTTCAAGCTCCATCCTTGGGAATCATATGACGGCTCCTCCCTCGCCCCCTCCCACGGTCCACCAGCATCCCCGTCACATGAGCTCCACCCACGTGGGTCTCAAATCCTCCCCTTCTCCCTGGCCTCACGCACATGTCTTTCAATCCTTCTACACGAGTCAATTAAACTCTCATCTGGCTCAGTGTGACCCCCTTCGCAAGCATCCTGCGTCCACATGGCCATTAATTTTTCTCTGAAAATACAGACCTCATCTAATCATCCTCCTGCTTCAAACCCTCATCAGCTGTCACTGCCTACAGAACAAAATAGAAACTCCTTAGTGTTACACTGAAAACTCTTCACGGATCCCCCAACCCACATTTCCAGTCTCATCTCCTTTGATGTTGCTCCAGATAAGGTCTGGAGGGTATTTCACACTGTGAAGTAGATCTTTGGGGACCTCTCATTTTCCTTAACTTATTTACTTGCTCATATCTCGATAATTAAATACTCTGCTTAAAAATTAATAAAATGGAATTTCTTCTAAAACATTCTGGTAATTTAAATCCACTCTCTCCAACTACTTTGCCATCATTATTCTGAATTAGTGGCTCTTTCATGAAAAGAAATAATTACCTTCTATATAAGCCAGAGTAAAATGCAGATTGCCAAAATTTTACTGGTTTGTGTCCAGGCAAGAGGTTTCTTAAGGTCAGAACTCCAGAAGAGCGTTCGGGGAGTTTATAAAATCTCTTAAAGCTTTCAAAGACCAGTTGCAAGGCCAGAAGCGGTGATGACTGGGAGGTTTGCAAACTGCCTTGCTCGGAAAGGGGAAGGAGACTGAAGGTCCCAGCTGGCTGATAAGGAAGCCTCAATGTCTCAAACATCATTCTACACTGATCATAAGTGGGAAAACCAGTTTCCAACAATACCTTATAGATCAGGGTTTCTGAACCACTGCGCGCAACTGACATTTGGGGCTAGATAATTCTCTGCTGTGGGGCTGGCCTGTGCACTGCAAGCCGTTAGGCGGCATCCCTGGCCTCTATCTAGTAGATGTCACTAGCACCTCCTCAGTTGTGACAACCAAAAAATGTCTCCAGATATTGCCAAGCGTTGCCTGGCTGGCAAAATTGCTGGCAGTTGAGATTCAATGCTATAAATACGCAGGCACACAGGTCAGCACCACTCCTCTGAACTGGATTTTCTTCCTCTTCCTCCTTCTGTGCCCTTGACCACATAAAGTGAAAACCACACCAACAATGGCATACATTTTCTGTGAAGATACCAAAGGGACTGTTTCTCACAAGCAGCCAAATACTTATTGCTGCCTTTGCAAAGAATGAAACAGAAAGGGACACGTAGATAGAAGGAACTCATTTGTTTCTTACTCAGATTAATAATAATAATAAAGAAAAGCCCCCTGCAGTCTCACCTCTCTCCTTTCTCTCGGGCAGCATCTGGGGTGCCACTGACAGGCCAATACCTGATCCTGGAAAAGTCACCTGCTAAGCTCCTGCCTGGGTGGGGCTGGGACACTTCAGGTGCCACACCAACACATCTGAAAACTTGAGGACACAAGCAAGAAAACAGAACAGGTGCAACTTCATTTCAAGGTCCATTAGCAGCCCCAAAGGGGGGGAAACTGCACTTCCAAATACAGGCCCTGGGACTCAGCAGGGACATTTTTCATTATCAATTTTCCAATGCTAAGAATAACAATTATGGTTCTTTTATTGAGAACAACACCCAAGTTCAAATACACTGCACTTCAACCCCAAATACGAGAATATGTTACATGCTGAAACTGACGTGTGGAAAATGCAGGGCTGCCTAATGTTCAATTTGAACTCAGCAACAGAAAGCATCCTCTTGGGTTGTGCTCTGTTTCCCAATTCACCTCGCAATTGTGACTCTGTTTCCCAATTCACCTTGCCATTGTAAGCAATCAAAACAGAAGGCGGTGCTATCATGATGTTCAGCCTTGGAGTGAGCCATCAGCGTTGGCCAGTTATTCAGCTGCTGCTGAACGGCAACAACAAGTTCTTGAGAGTATAAACCAATAAATTTGCAAACACACGTGTGCCCACGTTCCTCCCTCCCCTCCCCCACACCACAGAGAGCTGCACAATATCCCCATTTCCCTCAAATATTACAATCTACAGTTGGAACCACCACATTCTAGGAAGGCTCCACAGCACCAAATCATCCGTGGGAAGCTCAGTCACGACCGACAAAAACTCCTATTTCTTAGGCAGTGTCTGCTGCTCAAGTCCGAGAAAGGAACACGAATGCCAAGTCCCACTTCCAAGCAAATCCTCATACATATAAATGGAAAAGAGGAGCAACAAGGAGAAACCCTTGCAGAAGTGAAACCAAATGCCACCCACCTCCAGCATAATCCAACCCATGTGGACAGTATTTATTAAACACCTTCAACAGCCATGCTTTGAACAACACAGTGGACAAAACGAGGATAAAAGCAGACACGAACAGTCCTCAGAAGGCCAGCACTGTCACATCACACACCTGTAGCTTTTTACCTTTCCCCCATGACAGTACATGGCCAAGAAGTGCAGATGCCATCCTACTCACTCCACTTCATAATTTAATATCACAACTCTAGAGAAAAGCAGAATCGGTCTTTCAAAAAAATCAAAGTATCATTCCGAAAATAAATAATTTTGAAAAAGGCACACTCAAGTCCCTTCAGGGATTAAGCCTGGAGAAATCATAATTGGTTAAAACGTGGTTTTTGTTCTTTTCAATCTATTTTTTTTCATTTCTTTGATTCACTGTCCTCTTCCGTAAGATAAACAGAACTCAGAAATGCAGTTCATTGGGTCACAAATCAAGCCTTGGTAAACTTTGAAAACTTGAAATCGTATCAAGTATCTTTTCCGAACACAACACTATGAGACTAGATATCAATTAGGGGAAAAACACTGTAAGAACTGCAAACACATGGAGGCTAAACAATATGTCACTAAAGAACCAAGAGATCACTGAAGAAATCAAAGAGGATATCAAAAAATACATAGAGACAAATGACAATGAACACATGATGACCCAAAACCTAAGGGATACAGCAAAAGTAGTTCAAAGAGAGTAGTTTATAGCAATACAATCCTACCTCAAGAAACAAGAAACATCTCAAATAAACAACCTAACCTTACACCTAAAGCAATTAGAGAAAGAAGAACAAAAAAACCCCAAAGTGAGCAGAAGGAAGAAATCATAAAGCTCAGATCAGAAATAAATGAAAAAGAAATGAAGGAAAAAACAGCAAAGATCAATAAAACTAAAAGCTGGTTCTTTGAGAAGATAAACAAAACTGATAAACCATTAGCCAGACTCATCAAGAAAAACAAGGGAGAAGACTCAAATCCACAGAATTAGAAATGAAAAAGGAGAAGTAACAACTGACACTGCAGAAATACAAAGGACCATGAGAGACTACTACAAGCAACTATATGCCAATAAAATGGACAACCTGGAAGAAAAGGACAAATTCTTAGAAACCGCACAACCTTCTGAGACTGAATCAAGAAGAAACAGATAATATAAACAGACCAATCTCATGCACTGAAATTGAAACTGTGATTAAAAATCTTCCAACAAACAAAAGCCCAGGACCAGATGGCTTCACAGGAAAATTCTATCAAACATTTAGAGAAGAGCTAACATCTATCCTTCTCAAACTCTTCCAAAATATAGCAGAGGGAGGAACACTCCCAAACTCATTCTACGAGGCCACCATCACCCTGATACCAAAACCAAAGATGTCACACAAAAAGAAAGCGACAGGCCAATATCACTAATGAACATAGATGCAAAAATCCTCAATAAAACACTAGCAAACAGAATCCAACAGCACATTAAAAGGATCGTACACCATGATCAAGTGGGGTTTATCCCAGGTATGCAAGGGTTCTTCAATATACGCAAATCAATGTGATACACCATATTAAAAAACTGAAGGAGAATAACCATATGATAATCTCAATAGATGCAAAAAAGCTTTCAACAAAATTCAACACCCATTTATTATAAACACTCTCCATAAAGTAGGCATAGAAGGAACTTACCTCAACATAATAAAGGCCATATATGACAAACCCACAGCCAACATCATTCTCAATGGTGGAAAACTGAAACCATTTCCTCTAAGATCAAGAACAAGACAAGGTTGCCCACTCTCACCGCTATTATTCAACATAGTTTTGGAAGTTTTTGCCACAGCAATCAGAGAAGAAAAAGAAATAAAATGAAACCAAATTGGAAAAGAAGAAGTAAAACTGTCAACTGTTTGCAGATGACATGATATTATACATAGAGAATCCTAAAGATGCTACCAGAAAACTACTAGAGCTCATTAATGAATCTGGTAAAGTAGCAGGATACAAAATTAATGCACAGAAATCTCTTACATTCCTATACACTAATGATAAAAAATCTGAAAGAGAAATTAAGGAAACACTCCCATTTACCACTGCAACAAAAGAATAAAATACCTAGGAATAAACCTATCGAAGGAGACAAAAGACCTGTATGCAGAAAACTATAAGACATTAATGAAAGAAATTAAAGATGATACCAACAGATGGAAAGATATAGCATGTTCTTGGACTGGAAGAATCAACATTGTGAAAATGACTATACTACTCAAAGCAATCTACAGATTCAATGCAATCCCTATCAAACTACCAAATGCATTTCTCACAGAAGTAGAACAAAAAATTTCACAATCTGTATGGAAACACAAAAGACACCGAACAGCCAAAGCAATCTTGAGAAATAAAAACAGAGCTGGAGGAATCAGGCTCCCTGACTTCAGACTATACTACAAAGCTACAGTAATCAAGACAGTATGGTACTGGCACAAAAGCAGAAATATAGATCAATGGAAAAGGATAGAAAGCCCAGAGATAAACCCATGCACATATGGTCACCTTATCTTTGATAAAGGAGGCAAGAATATACAGTGGAGAAAAGACAGCCTCTTAAATAAGTGGTGCTGGGAAAACTGGACAGCTACGAGTAAAAGAATGAAATTAGAACACTTCCTAACACCATACACAAAAATAAATTCAAAATGGATTAAAGACCTAAATGTAAGGCCTGACACTATAAAACTCTTAGAGGAAAACATAGGAAGAACACTCTTTGACATAAATCACAGCAAGATCCTTTTTGATCCATCTCCTAGAGAAATGGAAATAAAATCAAAAATAAACAGATGGGACTTAATGAAACTTCAAAGCTTTTGCACAGCAAAGGAAACCATAAACAAGACGAAAAGTCAACCCTCAGAATGGGAGAAAATATTTGCAAACAAAGAAACTGACAAAGGATTAATCTCCAAAATAGACAAGCAGCTCATGCAACTCAATATAAAAAAAAAAAAACAACCCAATCCAAAAATGGGCTGAAGACCTAAACAGACAGTTCTCCAAAGAAGATATACAGATTGCCAACAAACACATGAAAGAATGCTCAACATCATTAATCATTAGAGAAATGCAAATCAAAACTACAATGAGATATCACCTCACACCAGTCAGAATGGCCGTCATCAAAAAGTCTACAAACAGGGCTTCCCTGGTGGCGCAGTGGCTGAGAGTCCGCCTGCCGATGCAGGGGACACGGGTTTGTGCCACGGTCCGGGAAGATCCCACATGCCGCGGAGCGGCTGGGCCCGGGAGCCATGGCCGCTGAACCTGAGTGTCCGGATCCTGTGCTCCACAACGGGAGAGGCCACAACAGTGAGAGGCCCGCGTACCGCAAAACAGAAAAAAACAAAACAAACAAACAAAAAAAATCTACAAATAGTAAATGCTGGAGAGGGTGTGGAGAAAAGAGAACCCTCCTGCACTGTTGGTGGGAATGTCAATTGATACAGCCACTACGGAGAACAGTATGGAGGTTCCTTACGAAACTAAAACTAGAACTACTATATGACCCAGCAATCCCACTACTGGGCATATACCCTCAGAAAACCGTAATTCAAAAAAAGACATGTACCACAATGTTCATTGCAGCTCTATTTACAATACCCAGGACATGGAAGCAAACTAAGTGTCCATCAACAGATGAATGGATAAAGAAGATGTGGCACATATATACAACGGAATATTACTCAGCCATAAAAAGAAACGAAATTGAGTTATTTGTAGTGAGATGCATGGACCTAGAGTCTGTCATACAGAGTGAAGTAAGTCAGAAAGAGAAAAATACCGTATGCTAATATGTATATAGAATCTAATAAATAAATAAATAAATAGTTCTGAAGAACCTAGGGGCAGGACAGGAATAAAGATGCAGACGTAGAGAATGGGGAGGTGGAAGGGTAAGCTGGGACGAAGTGAGAGAGTGGCATGGACATATATACACTACCAAATGTAAAATAGATAGCTAGTGGGAAGCAGCCGCGTAGCACAGGGAGATCAGCTCGGTGCTTTGTGACCACCTAGGGGAGTGGGATAGGGAGGGTGGGAGGGAGGGAGACACTAGAGGGAGGAGATATGGGGTTAGATGTATACATACAGCTGATTCATTTTGTTATACAGCAGAAACTAACACACCGTTGTAAAGTAATTATACACTAAGAAAGATGTTTAAAAAAAACATGCAGTTCAATCTGATTCTTGATTTTCATAAAGTTCATTTCCACCTAAATTTATCTAGGAGAACATTCATTTTCACATAATAAAAAAGCCCAAGAGCAATAATAAATTTGGTAAGACAAGCCATTTTCAATAAAAGCCACATAGAACACAGCTAAAGAGAGAAGAAGGGGACACACACACACACACACACACACACACACACACACACACATCTCTAAAAAGAAAATATATTTAGAGAATTCTTCTTCAACTGCTATGGTACCCAATTTAGATGCAGTTTATAGCCAACCAGAAGAACTATCAGTGAGCAGTAAGACACAACAGTAAGCAGTCAGAAACATCAGTTAGCAATAAGACACCAGAGTAAGCAGTAAAGTCACACCAGGGAGAACATTTCTTAGCAATTACCACATGTCTTAATGCAGAAAGGAAGAAAGAAAAACTTCACTCAACTAGGATTGGAACCCTATTAAAACGACCTCTCTCACAGCTCAAGAGCCACTCCTGCTATGACAGGAGGGGTGTGAGGACTGCCAGCACAGCCATGGATCAGGAAAAGGACAAAAAAAAGCCATAAAGGGTTGACCATGAGCTAGGACTAGGAACTTAAGTGCTTGTCCTTCTTTTTGGCACCCTAAGCTATAGACCTGGCAAATAAAAAAAAACATATGTGGGTTATTTGACAAGATATAAAGGACCCTCCAACCTCTGGGGGAAATAAAGGAGGATGCCCGCATTCTTCATTCCACATCTATAGCCACTGTGGCTAACGCAGTGTCTGGGCAGGGAATGCATATGCACCCACACGCACAGAGGGACAAGTTTTTTGTTTTCTAACACACAGGTCAGCCAAAGAAACAGAGCCTCAGTCATAAAGAACTTCCTTATTAGACAGGATATTAAATAGTCCAAGAAACTGGCAGCTCTTTGGGGAACATCTAAGAAAATGGTTGCACATTTTTTCTAGGCTCACCCGTTTGGGATGATTTTATAAGTGGAAGCAAGAAAGAAGGAGCAAACACAATGTCTTCTCTACTTGGCACGAGGAGGTCTTCAGCTGAGCTCAGCAACAAAGCCTCACCCCATCCCAAATGCTTAAAGTCACAAAACCTGTGTGAAACCACGTCTCTGAGATGCTGAGAAGAGTAAATAAAATCACGTGCCTCCAAGGCTCTGGAACTGTACTGGTATTTACTGAGTGGTTGCTAGTTGGAAGGAAGGAGAGGAAACTAACAACTTTTTATCTGTGTCACAATCCATTTCTAGCCTGTCTCTTTCTCAATCGCCTCAATCCTACCCACCTTCAAAGTTTACCTTCTGACTATGTCAGAAGCCTTCCACAGTCACCCCTGCTTAGAGCGACCATAATTGGTGTTATTCTAAGCATGTGTATTATTTTACTAATTGGCCAAGTAAAACTCCCGAAGGGATGGAGTGTGTCACACACGAGAGACGCAAACGAGTAAGAATGAGGTTAATTATCAAAGGCATAACTTTAACTTTGCTCCCTTTTTCCCAAAAGGAAACAAAATAAAATACTCTGGTTCTATAAATATCAGTAAAAACACAGTGGCACCTCTAAAGGAGGCCTAGTCAGAGCCAATGACTTTCAGGATGTGCTCGGAAATATATGTTAGCCAAGTAAACTAGCTCCATACACAGGGCTGGGATCCCACTTGAAATAAGTAGCCACCACCTGCCTTCCATTTCATTCCACAGTTTTGTACCCTGAGACTTGGAGCTCAGGCACCAAGTCTCCCTGTGAGCCTGGCACACAAACCAGACAGTCAGAGGCAGCTAGATCCCTTATCAGGAAGAGAATGACAGCAGACATGTTGACACAGGCCCTACAGGACAGAGGCGCTGGGAGGCAGCAGTGTTAGAGGCAGAGCAATCTTTACCAACCACCCCCCCCATATAGGGTCCTGCAGAGCTGCCATGAAATCAGACAGGACCTTCTCAACAGCATCTCCTACTGGGAACAGGGGTGGAGGAGTGGAGGCTGGAGAGGCATGGGTTCCATTTATTAATCAGTAGCTCAACACAGTGGGAGGTTTTCTTGTCTAATTACAGAAGCTGTTGGAAACTGCAAGGGAAGACAGGATTTATGGCCTAGATGACACTGCCTCTGTGTTGTAATTAAAAGTTATTTTTAATACCTGTTTGGTGGAATACTTTGGATTATTAAAAATATATTTTGCAATTTAAAACTTGCTAAAGGGCAAAGAACACAGCAGAAACGTAATACAACAAGCTTGCCTGATGTGAAACAATTAAACGTTTTGACACTGGGAGGTGGGAAAGGAAAAGAATCTCTCTCCTACTTAAGGCTGTGAATTTCCTATAAGAAAGAGGGAAAGAAAAGCCAAAAAGGGCACTCAAGGGCTTCCCTGGTGGCGCAGTGGTTGAGAGTCCGCCTGCCGATGCAGGGGACACAGTGCCCCGGTCCGGGAGGATCCCACATGCCGCGGAGCGGCTGGGCCCGTGAGCCATGGCCGCTGAGCCTGCGCGTCCGGAGCCTGTGCTCCGCAGAGGAAGAGGCCACAACAGTGAGAGGCCCACGTACCGCAAAAAAAAAAAAAAAAAAAAAAAAAGTAATTCCAGGAGCCCATTATGGGAAATATGCCATGGAGACCACCAGATATTACACATCATGAAGAGACTATAAAAGCATTTGAACGTGTTATTCAAAAATAAATTAAAAATGAGCTTTACAGGGGCCACACCAAGTTTATGGGATTTATATTATGCCAATGAGAACACTGTGCTCCTGTATTCTCTTCCGAGTTCGAAGCAGGCTTTGACTTCATGTCAGGGCATAGAAGTGCAGTCCTTACCTGCCACATTAATTTTCTCAAGTGCTACCAAGCTGGGAACAGCTGTGGTGGAGTTGGTCAAGTTCGTCCCTGTGCCATTGATGACGAGGTTGTCCACCTTTGACTCTAACTTGCCAATGCGCTGCAAAATGTTATCCAACAACACAGCAAGAGTCTTCTTCAAATCTGTAAAAGAAAACGTACATAGTTTGAAAATCCTTTGGTCCCCACACATTTGCCTGGTGCGCACACGCTCACCCTCCCTTTGTTTCTCTCTCTGACATGAAGAACAAAAGGCGGCAAATCAAAAAGTACCACTTGAAGACCTGTCCTAACCAACCACCTCTTAAAGATGACGGAGGCCACATTCAAGTGGCCCAAAAAGTACAAAACAAATCAGTTCGCTCTGTAAGACAACTTTCGCGGTAAGTAACATTAAAATTATTCCTGGCTACTAGGTTGAGAGAGAAAACTCCGTTACTCAGAATCCTACCAAAACACTCTGTTAAATTCTTCCTCGTTCTAGCATGGTGGTTACTGACACACTGAATGACAAGCCCAAAGTGTAGCAAGGCCCTGAAGTAACTTCCGGATCAAGTTCATTGTTAGTTTTTTTTTTTTTTTTTTTTTTTTTCGATAAGCGGGCCTCTCACTACCGTGACCTCTCCTGTTGCGGAGCACAGGCTCCGGATGCGCAGCCCCAGCGGCCATGGCTCACGGGCCCAGCCGCGGGGCATGTGGGATCTTCCCAGACTGGGGCACGAACCCATGCCCCCTGCATCGGCAGGCGGACTCCCAACCACTGCGCCACCAGGGAAGCCCATTGTTAGTTTTTTTAGTGCTGTAGACTCTCGCATGTCCAAATTTTTTGCAAAGTCTTTACTGCTGTTGGTTACATATGGTAATACTTAATAAAAGCTACAGTTCCAGATTCCAGACATGCTGGATAACCCAGAGTTAACTATAATGCAATTTAGGAAGACACTTAAAATAAAGACCAGATTCATTCATTCATTCGAGACATATTTATTAAACAACTACTATGTGCCAGGCATTGTTCTAGACGCTGGGACGCTGTTCTTTTCTGGTGCTTACATTTAAGAGTTGATTCTCTATCTTACGTATCTGGCTGTAGGTTATAGAGAAGTGTTCTTCTCTCTGGATAAATTACAGACACATTATCTTCATGCCTACGTAAGTGTTTACTAAGTTTGTATACAAGGTATTCTACACACACAGAGAGAAATTAAGTTAGCCCCCTCTCCTGTGGAAACTCATAATCAAAGAAAGATAGTCTGACTTGTACATGTGATAAAAGCAGGAGGACCACAGGATACCCATCTAGGTGAACAGAATTCAGACTCGCTTATGAATTGGGAGTGGGCCAGGGGAGTAGGACATAAGTGGAGGGAACAGGATGCAGAAAAGTCCTGAACTGAGACAAATGGGAAGTTGTCACCTTCTATTCTGCTGGGAACAGAGCACACTAGCGCCGAACAGGTGCTCTGATCCGGCCAGGAAAGAAACACACGCTGGATCAATCCACCAACCCCAGAGCACAGCCCATGACCCTCCACCAACAGGCATGCAGGCCTCCTACTTTGCCAGGTCAAGAGAGACACTCATCTGAACAGAAACAAAGGTGTGTGTGTAACTGACATGGAATTTTGCATCCTTGGTGGTTTACAGACGCTTCACCGAAGCTGACTAAAAACTACGAACAGAAACAGAACCCACATCTTCATCCTGAAAGTCTGGTTCTATGTGCTTATTAGCATAATCTCAATCGTTCCACCACACCCAACACCAAACATCAGACTTCTTCACCACGTTAAGATCTGTAGCAGACTGTTCATTCACTCACTCTAACAAACATCTGACCAGGTCTGTTTTTTGCTCTTCAGTGTGTACCTTACCCACAGGTAGTAAGACAAGCTGGCCATAACATTAGAGCAATTGGCTAAAAATATGATTATAACAAAGAAGGTTAGAAGGGAACTAACAGTTCCTGAACGCCTATCACGTGCCATGCACACTTATAAGGAATTCCATTTATCTTCACATTCTCCATGAAGCACGTATGACTTCATTTTACAGAAGAGAAAACTGAGGTTCACAGACAGAAAGTAATATGCTCATGGTTAAAGAGATACAAAAGCGCAACACAGACTCGACTCAGGTCTGCCTAATTCCCTGACATCTCAGTGTGACCAGCCAGAAGTCGAGAGGCTGAAAAAAGAAACCAAGCATGAAATTCAGTGACTTTCATCCACAGCGTAACGATTAAGGGCTTATTAGACTCTAATCACTTCCTAGGTTTGAGTCGTCTCTCTCCATTTTTGCATCCTTATTTGTACGAGTTGAAAGAATAAGCCTACCTCTTCGGGGTTGTAATGAGGACTTAATGAGTTAATATGTTTTGAACACTGCCTGGCACACAATAAGCACTACATAACTGTCTGTTACATAGATAAATAAAAAATAAAACCTTTGGAAAATGCTCTCATCCTTCCTGGAGAAATCTCTCCCTGAGTGATGCAAAGCTTTACCGTTTTATCCAAAGGGTCATGAGATCATTCTCCTCCAGGGGCTGCAGTCCCACAGTCAGCATGACTCACAGCCTGTCCCTGACACATCATTGGCTGGCGTGGACAGCAGGAGTCAGCCACCGGCTCTGCTCTTACACTGAATCTAAAGCACTGCCCCCTTCTCCAGAGCTCTGAAGATTGCCAGAGGACAGTCACACAGACGGGGGCAATGGTGCCACTCGGGGGCTGTATTCACTGTAAAGAAACCACTCCTCAGATAAATGATATCAATCTCCCCCATCTCCAGCCTCTTTGCCCAGAGCCTGAATTATCAGCCAAGGAGTCCACATGTAAAAATGGCATTTAACTCTTACCAGCAATTGTCATCAGCCAGACGCAGAGGCCCTGACCCTCCAGTTTGGGTTAACTCAGGCTTTCTCAACTTTGACACAATTGACACTTGGGACCAGATAATTCTTTGCCCTGGGGCGGGGGGTGGGGGAGGCAGGGGATGGGAGAGGCTGTCCTATGCATTTAAGGTGTTTGGCAGCATCCCTGGACTCCAGCCATTAAATGACAGTAGCAATCCCCCCATGTGACAATCAGAAATGCCTCCAGACTGCACCCCATTTGAGAACCACTGAATTAAGCACACTCCCCCAACGCTTGTCTTCCCCGCTGCCCTTCTGTGGAGATGTCCAGAGAGAATCCGGACAGAAGGGTTACGGGAGAGGGAATGAAGTGTAAGAACACAGTCACTAAACTGGCATTCTGTGTGACTTCCATGGTGGCACTGCTACAACTATGATGGGAACTACAATGAGGGAAGGTGGGAGCGGACAGCAGCCTAGCCCATGCTGCAGGTCTCTTAAGGGCTGGTAACCTTTTGCCCTTTTGTTAAAAGGTAACAGGACTACTGGACAGAGTCCCCAACCCACAATTTTTGGTGATAGTCACTGATGGCACACAGCTTAGGTAGAATACAAAGTTGTCACATCAGTGTTAAGAAGACATTCTTCCTTGATTCTTAAAATACAGTCCATCGGGCTTCCCTGGTGGCGCAGTGGTTGAGAGTCCGCCTGCCGATGCAGGGGACACGGGTTCGTGCCCCGGTCCGGGAAGATCCCACGTGCCGCGGAGCAGCTAGGCCCGTGAGCCACGGCCGCTGAGCCTGCGCGTCCGGAGCCTGTGCTCCACAACGGGAGAGGCCGCAACGGTGAGAGGCCCGGGTACCGCAAAAAAAAAAAAAAAGATACAGTCCATCAATAAATGTGACCCCCTATCTCTTGTTGATCCCCCCTACATAGATGGACCTTTTGTGACTGTGACATGGTACGAATAAAGGAATTCATGATGATGATAAGATGTTGATGGTCACCGTCACCACTACTGCCCCAATACTACCACTGCTGCTACTATCGCTAAGGTTGCTACTGCTGCTGCTACTACTATTGCTACTATTATTACTGCATTGTTGCCACTGCTACTAGTGCTGCCGCTGCTCCTCCAGCAGCACCACCAGCGTCACTATTTACTGAGCCCTATGTGTCAGCTACTGTCCTAAGCACTTTCCGTGGATTAACTCACTTGATCCTGCCAAGACAATATGAGAAACGTGTTGTCATTCCCATCTCCATTTCACAAATGGGTAAACCACAGTACCCAGAGGTTAACTAGTTTGTCCCACGCGTCTGCAGATCCAGTGTCCAAACCCAGATAATCGGGTTCCAGACCCAACAGCTCTTACCCTCTATGCTACAATGCCTCTTGAGGACCACTACGGACCTGCCGGCCAGCAAGCATCTCTGACCTGCTACTTCTGAACACACTTAGCAGGGATTAACTCCTGAGCTTCTGCCACGTGTTTCTGTTAAACCATATCCCAGCCACCCTCAAGACTCGTGATACCACTGTGCCGTGAGCAGCTCCAACACTACAACGTAATGAAGAACTTATCTTTCTATATCGTCTCCCTTAAAATGAAAATGGAATATAAGACTATCAAAACCTTAGCCTCTCTAGACACTCTACCTGAGTAGGCATGGTTTCTCTCCTAATATGGGGGAAAAAAAAAGTTCATTTTCAACTCAAGCAGCTATTTGAGTCACAATTTCAAGGCAGTCCAACACAAGATAAAAGATACTGTGTCAATAAAACACACAAGGGCAAAGATGATCCCAAGCCCATCTTTGTATCCTTACCAACTGGCACAGTGCCTGACACAGTAATCAGTAAGTGTGTGTTACCTAAATGAATAAGTGAGTGAATGAATGAACCAACAACTAAATGAACTACATTTAGTCTTCCCACAAAGAAGGCTAAATAAACTATACCTTTCTAAGTGATGAAATTGTTTCTCACCTTTGTATTTCACAGCTAAACCTGCAAAAATTGTTAAGAGTTTTACTGCAATTTTAAACTAATACCAGAGTATTTTTGTATATTTTCATCTTAATGTTAACCCATATATTTGATAAGACTGAACACCCAAGAATAATTTCTATACAGTTTAATAAAGAAATGAAGATGAAAACATTCCTCCAAATTCTAGTATAATATTTTCATATTTATCATTGTGTTTTAAAGTTATTACAGCCATAAACTGTATCCTCAGCAGGATTACAATTCCCAATTACTAACAGGCTTTTAAAATTTTGTTTGTGCTTCAAAGCCTCAGTAATAAAAATTTAATCCCAACATTACTACTGCAATTCTGCATTCCGAAAACTTACTGTCCGTGATAAAGATGAGATCAAAGTAGGTAAAAACATTTAAAATGTCCCTCTGGGGAAAGGAAGCTTTTCGTTTCTATCATGCCAGGAGTTCTCTGATAAAGGGTGAGATCAACAAAATCTCAGAACAGGTGCTCTGGCAGCTTCTGTAAATTTTCATTTCCTGAAAGCCATGACATTAAGGATAAGAGGGGCTGGAAGATGCTGCCGCATCCTTGAGCAGGACAGTCAAGGAGATATCACTGCCAGCTACACCTTCCCCCGTAGCTGGAGTCCAAGGAGATGAAATATCAGGAGAAAGGGGGGTCCTGCTGGTGGAAAAAGGTCTGTCGGTTTATAAGTCTATCAGCTAACACTGTGAGACTGGGTGGTAAACCCTGATTGCCCAGATCAGCAAGTCAACTGAGAAAGGTCAGTGCTTGAGGGCAGTGCCTCAAGGCTGGTCCCACCCCATTCCCCTGGGACACGCTTCCCAAAGCAGTGGTTCTCCAGCCTGCTGTCCATCAGGCTTGGCTGTGGAGTCAGAGGTACCAGGTCCCATCCTCAAGCTGCTCAGTCGGAACTTTCAGAACCTGCATGTCAAGGATTCTGGGCACACACAATCAAGAACTACATATAAGATACAGCCGCCACGATTCACTGGCACAGAAGCAATAAGCAAGGACTTACAGCGGAACTGCCAGAGATCATTTACATCTGTGCTTGTTCCTAATGCAATTCCTCCTCTACCATGGCCGTGTTTCCCCGCCCCCCAGTCCAGAGCAGAGCTGGAACAGCAGGACCACAGAGCAGATTCACTTGCTGCTCCAGAGAAGCCAGCAAAAGACAGGGCGCTAATGAGAAAGGAAGGCGCTAATGAGAAAGGAAGGCGCTAATGAAAAAAGAATTAACCCCAAACTCTCATTCCCACTGACTGCCAGGAATGTCAAGTTTCATCAGTTACATGTTTGAAAATTAATTTTAAAATGACCTTTCCACAGAAAGATAATACGGTTAGAGTAATGACCAAAATACAGTCCATTCATTATGTACAAGGACATTCGAGACAGTGTTAGTTATAAAAGAGAACAGTGTTATTTATTATAGATAAGCAGTGGACACTACCCAAATACCCAACAAAAAGGTTACATCATATGGTGTCCATCTATTCCTAAAATGGAATAAATCGCTAGACTGGAGGCCAGAGAGCAGGTCTGTTCTGTCATCTCTGTTTACTGCCACAAGCTATTGACCTCAGGAGCTCAATAAATGTTTATTGAATGGTTGGATGAAAAAGGAAAAGTGTATGGCCATTAAAAAAATATATAATGGACAGGGAAATAAAATAAAGATGAGTTCAAAAAGCTCTATGTAAAATATTCCAGTTTTTAAAAATGAGCATACACACACATATATATCTGCATTTAAATAAAGGATGGAGAGAAATCAAATTTACCTGGTTTGGGGGTAAAGAGTGTTTTATCTCTTTATTTGTAAGAATGCAAAGCTGGACTTGGGATCATCTCTGCCCTTGCGCATTTTACGGACAATATCCTTTATCGTGTGTTGAACAGCTTTGAAACAGTGACTCAAACAGCTGCTGGAACTGAAAATGAATTTTTTTTTTTCCTTTCACATGGGGAGAAAAAAGAAGCCAGCCCAGGAAAAGTGCCTGGAGGGTCCCAGGTTTTCGACAGCCTCATATTCCAGAAGCTCTGAATTTTCTATAAACGTTCACATCATTCTGACAATCACAAAGGCACGAAATGCTACCTGAAAATGCAATCAGTACCGTGTATTCTACCCTCGGAACTCAAGGATACTGGCCACAGGTAGCCTGATGTCCCCTCCCCCCTCCCAAGAAGCATCTCAGTCACTGACCCTCACTGCCTCATCTCAGCTGGGTTCTTCAAGTCCCCCCGGTGGACAACTCACCGGCCCCTAAACTCACAAATATGCCCTTCCCCCTACAGCTGTCACAGGCCGTCCAGGTCACAAAGGGAACAATCATCACCCAGTGAAAGAGCAGCTCAGAGGCACTGACTGCCGTGCTCTCCTGGGTTAGCTGTACGGAATTAAGCTTTGACTTGAACTTGCACCTAGAAGTAAATGCTATTCCTGTGCTGGGGGAAGGCTCCCTAGTATCTCAAGGAACTTCTAGGCAGCAGAATCTGAGAAAGAATCCTATCTAGGCCTGTGGAGGATAGTGAACTGCTTTACGGAATCTGTAAACATCCAGACGGAGTTCTTGGGCTGCTCTCTCCATCTTCCTAACGCTTCGCCAGCTGCATGGAATAGGACTCAAGCCGACTTAGCCCTCTGGGTAGAAAAGGACTCAGGCTCTGAAAGGTCAAGTCCACTGACACCCGTAGTCCCCACTGACTCCAGGGCATCTTCCCTGTCGGGAAAGGGCAGCCGTAGCGCAGCCCTCCCTGCTCACTACCCACACCAGAAACTGTGCCCCAATGGTGCCCACTTCAGAGACGAAGGGAGCTCGGCCACACCTCACTTATCCCACACCACAAAGGACAAGCTTTATCTTTTGAACGGGAGAATGACAATCCCGTTTCTATGATGCCAAGGTCACTCTGGAGCTAACACACCTTTGGAAAGGGATCCAGGGAAGAGCCGAACAGCACCTCCCTGGAGTTCAGAGCAGCAGGTCTCAAGCCCGGCTGGGGTGGAGCCCAGCATCGGTGCTGGCACCGCAGCCCAGGGGATTCTGGTGCACAAGCCCTGGGTATCTTGTTTCATTAGCAGTGGGTGGCGAGCCTGCCCTCCTCCAGTCCACAGCTTATTTCTTCTCCTGTCTGGTCGTGCCCCGTCCCCTGTAAACCCTAAAAGCAGCTATATAC
This sequence comes from Aethalodelphis obliquidens, assembly GCF_003676395.1. Lineage (NCBI taxonomy): Eukaryota > Metazoa > Chordata > Mammalia > Artiodactyla > Delphinidae > Aethalodelphis > Aethalodelphis obliquidens. The sequence goes on from NW_020837946.1 coordinate 94,519,355, forward strand.
ACAGGTTCCTGAAGCCCTGTGTTCAAATGAATAAACAATGTCAGCTCTACATGGACAATTCTGGTTGGGTGGTAACTACTGCAGGTCCGTGTAGGCCAGGGTTAGCGATAACCCATAATAACGAACGCATGTTACTAAGCTAAGTGCTTTGATAAGCTCGGACACGTGCAATCCTATGAGGTCAACAAGTCTATGAGGTCAGTGATATTATATCCTCTATTGGACAAAAGAGGAGGCAGTCTTTTAAAACATCAGTGACTTGCCCAAGGTCACACATCTAGTAAGGAGACCTTCCACAAGCCACAACTAAACACGCTTCAGCTGCTTTCCAGAAGAAACAACGGTTCCCACGTCAGGATCGTGCATAATAGCTACTTGCAGCCACCTGGACATCAAGTCCATAGGGAATCTCTTCTTGTTTCCTGTCTCACTAAAAACATTACTGTGATTTTCTTTTTGGTTTTTTTTGGCCGCACTCCTTGGCTTGCAGGATCTTAGTTCCCTGACCAGGGATCGAACCTGAGCCCCTTGCACTGGAAGCGCAGAGCCCTAACCACTGGACCCCCAGGGAGTTCCCACTGTGATTTTCAAACTAGCCTCAGCAGTAACTGTACTAGACAGAGTCAGGGTGGAGGGGACACTGCTGCTATTCACTCATGGTTCCTACTATGTGCCAGGCACATGCTAAGGCCCTGAGGCACAGCAGGGAACAAGAGAGACAGGACTCCCTGCTCTCTGGGGGCTTCCATTCTAATAGGGGAGAGAGATGATAAAGACAGTAACATGACAGGTAGTTTAAGTGTCATGAAGAATGAGAATGAAGTAGGCGTGCGGCCCTACTTCTGATAGGGACCCGAAGGAGAGGAGGGAGGGATCTCTCTGGAGGAAGGGCATGCAGGTGGAGGGAACAGCAAATGCAGAGCTCAGAGGCAGGAAGATGCCCAGCCATTGTCCAAAAGCTGGTGCCAGAAGACAGCTGCACTGCCAGGCAGCATGAGAAGGGTGGACAGCTCTTCAGGGTGGCCGTGAGCTCTGCCCAAGCAGTTCTGGCAGAAAGAGCACCAGGACACCGCTGGGAAGGGGAGGCGCTGCAGGGAAGATGAGGGACCTACTTCAGGGCAGGACTCTGAGGCAAATCCCTTTACACCTGTATCCCCTCCTCCCGCCAGGACCGGAAGCAGTGGTGTGGTGTGCAAGGAAAGGGCTTGAGGACAAAGGGAGTACAAGCAAGAGCCTCCAGTTCCTCCCGGAGACCCAGATTCCGACTGCACTCCCGTCTCAAACACACCCGAGGTCCTCCTCAGACATCCAGACTGGGCTGGGTGTGCCCGTGAACTTGGCCTGGCTCTGATGGGGATGCTGGGCGGGGGTCTTCTACCACAGGATCACTGGAAAAGCCCCAAGCCCCAGAGAAGCCCGTTTGTAGGTCCAAGCTTTTGAAAGCAGAGAGCCCTTTCCGGAATCACACCAGCCACGTCACTGTAGGGTAACCAAGTAACCTCCTGAGACACACCAAAGAAAGGGCCCAGCTCTTTTCTCCCCCATTTCGCTCCAAGAACAGTGTTTTTCCCGCAAGGGTTCTGCTTAGGCGATGGTGGTTTTCCACATCACGCAGCCGTCCAAAAAACAGTCCCTTGATCAGATTTGGAGGAACAGAGGCAAAAAGAAAAAATTTAAACAATAAACCTTCATAGGCTTATCCAATGTAAGTGTTTTCTTCTTTTTCATAGGAGAGGTGGAACGAAACACACGGACAAGCCCTTGTCCGACTCTCAGATCGTTACCTAGGTCCGCAACGCAGGATGGGGGCTACATTTTTGGAGCAGCCTCAGGCAGCCACGCCAGCATCACAGTGAGGGCCCCCCCCCACTGACTTTTGAACCAACCCTAAGCGGTATTTATGTCTTGGCAATGGACATCGCCAGGCCGACAAGGGCCACAGAAGCCTAAAGCTGCTACCCCCTCGCCAGCAACCAAAAACTCCCCCCTGGTTCTCCACCCCTATGTCCTTAAGGAAACAGAAAGAACTTCCTTCCTCTTGAGCTCCCTGTGGAGGTGACAGTGGACAACAGGTCAGGGTCATGGCCGGCGCCAGGTAGGGGCAAGCCAGGCCAGGCTCCCTTGCAAGAGCATTCGTCTTCCTCATCTCCACCGCCGCTTCCATCACACTGAGACCACAGCCTTCAGGGCCTCGGTACCCATGCCTTCTTCCTGATTCTCCCACATCAGCACCGGCCACACTGCCCTGTGCTCACCGTGTTCTAGCCGCAGCAGCCTCTGCTCTGCTCTTGGAGTGTGCGTGAGGCCTTAGGACCTGGCACACTCCCTGCTTCACCTCAACCTCCCGCCTCCCACCCCACCCGCCAGCTCCTGAGCATCATTTGGGCTAAAACACACCTCCTGCGCTTCCCTGATGGCGCAGTGGTGAAGAATCCACCTGCCGATGCAGGGGACAGGGGTTCGAGCCCCGGTCCGGGAAGATCCCACATGCCGCGGAGCGGCTAAACCCGTGCACCACAACTACTGAGCCCACACGCCTAGAGCCCGAGCTCCGCAACAAGAGAAGCCACCGCAATGAGAAGCCTGCGCACCGCAACGAAGAGTAGCCCCCGCTCGCCACAACTAGAGAAAAGCCCGTGCGCAGCAACGAAGACCCGACGCAGCCAAAACTAAATAAAAGAAAATAAATAAAAAATAAAAGACACCTCCTGGGAGAGGCCTTCTTTGACCTTCTCCTCCAAAGTAGCTCCTCAAGTACTTTTTAAAAAATCCCATCTCCCTGTGCCATTTTTCTTCCCAGAATTTACTGCTATCTGTCATTCTCTTGTTTATTATTTCTCCCCCCAAATGAGTGCAGCCTCTGTGAGAGCAGGGACCCTGTCAGTCTTTTCCCAGCTGTACACACAAAGCATCGACTGCACTGACAGACACGAGCCCACGGCACAGACATTGCCCAAAGTGCCAGGCTGGAAGGATAAGAGCCAATCCTGGGGACAGTCTAGGCCCAAAGAGTTCAGGGAACCAGGAGACAGGAGGTAAGGCAGAGCAGGTGTACAGACCTGGAGGACAAGGGGGAACCAGGCAGCAGGGAAACAGAATATTGGTGGGGGGCTGGCAGAGAAGCTGAGGGCTCATAGCTGCTTCAGCCTGAGCTGGTGACCAGTCCAGGGCAGAGCGTCCCAGCGCCCAGAGAATCAAGTAGGTGAGAAAAGTCAAGGTTAATAAGGTGCGGATGTACCCCTGGGTGGGGGAGGGGTGTCTCTCATCACCCTAGATTTCTATTCCTGCTAATTTGAGAACACAAGTGGACCACGCCTGGCCTGTTAGATAAGAGGTGATCACTGGGCATCAGAATTTGGGTCAGGCCATCGGAGACAGAGACCAATTCACCTCAGAAACAAGCACAGCATTGACTGGGCGAGTGACACCATTCGGGACGCAACTCCCGAGAAATCACAGACAGGCATGGCCCTGCCACGCGGGCCTGGGAGATGCAGCGGAGGCCGAGCTACAGATGGCTCTGGCCCCCATGCTCCTCCCCGCAGTGATAGAGAAGCACCCAGAAATGCCCTCCACACCCCAGGAATGAATGCTGCGACTGTTTCACACAGGCTGCCCCGGATATCTTCCAGGCACTACTTCTGAATGACCGTATCCCAAAAGAAAGTCAGAAGTCTCTCTTCAAATCACCAGAACGAGGATGGAGGGGGTGGGGGTGGGGGGGGGACACCATTTGAAAGTTCTTCTTCTGTTGTTTAAGGACCAGTCAAACGAACAACCTACTGCATGTCAGAGACTGACAAACATTTTTGGCAAAGGACCAGACAGTAAACGTCTTAGGCTTTGCACTCTCTGCAGCAACTACTCAGCTCTGGGATTGCAGCACAAAGGCAGCCACAGACAACACATAAACCACGGGGTGCTGGGTTCCAAACCCATATGAAAACAGGAGGATCCGGCCCAAGGCCATGGGAGTCCTGGGAAATTGTTGAGTCAAGGAGGGACACGATCACACGAGTGTTTTAGAAGGAACTATGGGGACTACTGAAAGATGGAGTCAGCACACTTTAGATGTTATGTGAAATAAATACTGGTACTGCCACGTCGCTCTGTTATTACAGTTGTTATAAACAAATGGCAGTGTTTGTGTTTTAAGGAAACTTTATTTACACAGACAGGCAGAGCTCCAAATATGACCCACAAGTCATGGTTTGCTGAACACTTCTGCCCTAGCATCTCAAGTCAGGAATTTTAATCTAAAATCAGCTACTACGATTCTTCAAACACCTGCCACAGCTACTTAGGACAAATTTGTAGCACATTAAGAGCCTCTGATTATACCAATATGGGTTGGGAGAAGGAAGAGTTTTTTTTTTTTTTTTTTGGTCTATTAACTGGATTCGTTCAAACCAGACACAGGTCCCAGCCACAGAGGGTTATAGCTCTTCACTGGTCCAGAGCAGGCATCCAGGCAGTGCTCTGTACATGAGCTGCATCTGTGGCAGAAAAAGAGACTGCACACCAATGGCTCACGCATCCTCATCCCCACTCCACCAGCCCAGCTAAGCCACTGTACATCCGGCAGTCTCCATACTTCCATCTGACACATGACATCACCCACGAGAGCTGCCTGGCAATTGACATGCCCACAACTGCTAGTGATGGATTCCAGGGGAAGCACACATCATCAGAATGGCTCTCCAGCTTTCCAGGACTGGCTCTGGACTCTACCATCTGGCTCAATCCCAGTTGCTGATACCAAGAGCTGAGAACCAGGGAGAACTAGCCTGGCAAATTTCAAACAATAAAATCCAGTTATCTGCTCCGTAAGAAGATGCTGTTAGATGGGGTTTGCTGTTTCCAGTCTTCGTGCAGTAGTTCTGCAAGGTGGGGAGGAGGGAAGTTTTGCCCCCCGAGCCCGGAGACATTTTTGATGCTACTGGCATCTAATGGGTAGAGACACCATCCTACAACGTACAGACAGTCCCCCACTCATAGAATTATCTGGCTCCAAACATCAATAGTGCTGAGATGAAAACCTATGTCTGGGTAAGACTTCATCACATGATGATCCCCAAACCTCAAGCACTAACGCACAGTCCAATTAAGTTCCCGAAACTCAGCTCCAAAGACCACTTTGATTGGCAGGTCGAGTTGATGAGATGAAAGAGAAAAATACGTTAGAGGTGCCGATGGGGCCGTTTGGTTGTTTCTTTGTTGTTTTTGAGGAGAATTATTATTTTGCTAAGGTTCGTCTGTAAATGGAGGAAGTTGAAATAAATTTCTGTAGTTTCTTTGAGCTCCAAAGTCCTTTGATTACAAGCATATACAGTGGTTCATATTCTAACAGACTACTCTGGGGTTTTTGATATCTTTCTAAAAAACATACTGTCTCGGTCAGGCTGAAAAGCTAACACCAGATCACTGCTCTTTAAGAGTGTGGAGGAAACCTACCCTATGAGATGCTTAGCAGTACACAAGAAATAAAACTGGTCGAAACAACTAGAAAAAATAAAGTCTATAAATTTACCATTCATGTGGCTTCTTACTTCCCACGGTAAAGGTTTGAGAGAGACCGAGATAAACAGAAGGAGGAAGTTACTACAGGACTAGACCTCTTTCCCTCCAAGTGTTAACGTGGAATGCACTGAACCAGAAACTGAAAAACAGCATCGGTTTTACTTGTGACATTTACTTGTAACCCACTGGTAACACCAACGATGATAGTTTGCTTTCTCTTTTTCTGACGGTTTACCTATAACATTTGGGAATTATTACAGAAGATAGAAGTCAATGAGTAATTTAAAACGTACCCTCTGAAAAACTACCTAGCTGTTTTTCAAAGTCAGCTCTCAAAGAAGTCTCATTTTTTGATCCATTAGATTGAAAAAGGTGACATTTGATTTAGACATATTAAAAACCAGTGCCTACAAATCTTGAAGGAATAGATTAAAAGCAGACTGTGTGATCAAATAGTAGGCACTGAAAAAGAATGTCCACATTGTATGTTAAAAGCAACCATTTCCTCCTTACCAACAAATATATATGTATATAATTTTTATATCTATATATTTATAAAATTAAATTAACTAATTATATATATAATTTTAAAATAACCGAGTTTCCTGGATCCTTTAGAAAAGAAAAAATGTATATGTAACATTGAGCATGATTTCCTATGTTTAAACTCAAGCTTCAACCTGTGGCTACACATTTTATTTGACCTCTCCATACTTCAAAGACCTTGAATGGGTCACAAAGTAGAACATCGAACTTTCCCACCTTGCCCAACCCCACTCCTCTATCTGATGTACAGTATACCTCAGATCTCAAACCGTGAGGCCACTGAAGTCTCCCTTCAATGACCAGAACTGTCACTGCACAGTAACCAAGGTCATCTTCTGTGGATTAAGTCCACTCCAATACTCGGTGACCACAGGAGGGCTGGGACTTGGATTCTCCAAAATACAGTCTGATCTAAATTTCATTTGCAACTTTCGTTTTGTATTTGTGTGTGTATGTTTTTGTAAATATTTTATTTACACAAACATATATATACATATGTTTATGTGTATATATATATAGTGTGTGTATACACATATTTCAGAAAGACATACACTGAAATGTTAATTGTGATTACTTTCTACAGTAGTAGATTCATACGTGATTTTCCTTTTTCTTCTTGATTTTTTTTTTTGCTTGTCTACAGCTTCCAACTTTTCTATATTAAGCCTAACTTTTGCTGAAAGAAAAATAAGTAATACTCCATATGTGTTATTTTTTTTCACTCAACGTCATTTCAAAACGTATTTCAAGCACCTGGCTAAAAAAGCAACGAGTACAGAAAGCTTTCTTTCAAAGCGAGGGCAACCAGAGACCAGAGCAAGACACAACAGCGGTAAACTCTAAGGAAGCCAAAGGTTAAAACTATCAGTCAGCACGTAAGCCCTGATGTCCCTGCATACTGGCCAGGGGGAGGCACACGTTCGGCTCCGAGTTTCTTGGCGTCCGTAGGACATTCTTCCCCACCCTCCTTACCTCACGCCCACCAGTCTTAATTAAGGTTTGTTTAGGGAACGATAATGAGAAGATTTTTCTACATTCCCTGATCATCCCCCCAGATGAGATCATGCAGTCCAGCAATGTGTCCAGGGACGAGGAGGCAGGTGCAAACACAACCAACAGAGCGCCAACTAGGAAGCCCCACGGCTCCCGGCGCTAAGTGTCAGCGTGCACAAGAGGTCAGAATCTCCCAAAGGGCGTAGCTTTAACTTTCTAAAAGTGTCCCTCTGTGGGCAGTTTATCGCCATGAAGGTAGCGGCGAGGGATATACTCAATCCATGACCAAGTCTGAGAGAGCCTCTGGGGTCCCTTGGAGGCAAAGCCACACTCGACGGAGGAGCCCCGGCAGTGTGGTGCTTACCGTAAGCTGTCATGACCCCCGCGTAGGGCCCATCCACCACATTTCTGTTTTCTTCTGCCAGCGCCTTGATGTACCTCTTGCTGAGGTCCAGGATCTGTTCCCGAAGCATGGAGCTGCTCTCGGGCTGAGTTCTCTGCTGGATGGTAAAATGCAAGAGCATCATACCCCAAATAAAGCCAAAAGTCACGAGGAAAAAGCCCAGCTTCTGAGAGGACAGCTTCCACGGAGTAAAGAGAGCCATTGCTCTCTGGCAACTTCACCTGCCCCGGGCTCTTACAGTGTGGAAAGGAGACACAAGTTCATGGTGTAGGCTGGGCTTGTGGGTTTCTCAGTCTCACTCGGGCTCCTGCGTCAGCTGATTTCCTTTCCTCGTTTCCATCCTGCTGTGAAGAAGGGGGAAAGTTAGCAGAGTCTTGTGGCAAAACACAGTGAAATAAACCAGAGCCTTGTTTTCACCCAAATAGCTCTAAAATGTGAACTTCCTTTTTTCTTAATCTGCCAGTTCCCTATCCTATGTTATGATTCGGGATCTGTAAATGGAGAGGGGAAATCTGGCTGGGTGGTGAAAAGCTGTACAAATACGGAGGAGGGAAATGTGTGTCTGCACGTGTTCACAGGTGTAGCAGGGCTGTTCCAGTCTGGACCAAGTTCAAAACAGGAAGCTTGTTCTGCAAGGTGGGGAGGAGATGGAAGGATATTTCACTGAATGTCAGCAAAAACCCAAGTGGAGGGTGGAGTCTCATCACCACCCAGCACTTCTGTGCCTCTGAAACTTGAACTTACAAAGTCATCATTATGTGCTCTAGCAAGGACAAGAGCCCGCAGCTGGAGAGGCGAGCCAGAAAGTGGACGCCCCTGGCGGGTAATCAGACGAGGAAAGGGGAGAGGGCCCCCCGTATTACTTAAGCACGGCCAGCTTTCAGTAGCAGTGTCCACAGCTGAGCTGAATGCCTCGGGGCCACCAGGTGGCCTCGCCCTAGGCACCAGCACAGAGAGGCTGGGCCAGGGGTACCCAGCCGTCTTTCCGTGCTAGCTGCCACGAGTGACAGCTGCACCACACTCCTCACTTGCACACTTGAGCACAGGAAATGCGGGGCACACGATGGCCTGCTTTTTTGTGGTTCTCATTTTCACTCACACCATGGGACAAAATGCGAGGTTAAAAGCCATCGTTTCAATACGAATGCAGCCAGATCCTACCTGGTACCAGCACAGGCCGGACAACAAATGGCACCGCGTTTTAAGCAAAGGCTGAGCATGACCTCCTACGAGGGACTAACCCAGGATGTATTCAGAGTGTGCCTATGTTTCAGATCAAAGGATTCTTCTTCCTAAGCAGCCTAAGAAGAAATGACAACGGGATCTTGGGACAGTTAGCTTTCAGCGTCTGCGATGCAGCGGATCTGTGTCGGTCTTCCTCTCTCACTCTTTTCCTCGCCTATCAACAGAGTCATCAGTACCTGGTAGTACCTCTACTGATAGTAAATGATAAATAAATCCTAGTTATGTCCCAGGCACTGTGATAGATGCTGTTTGTGCCTTAGTTCATTGAATTCTTGAAAGAGTCCTATACGGTAAGAACTATTAATGTTATCATGTCTGGTTTTTTTTTTTATGTCTGTTTTATAGATGAAAAAACAGGGACACAGGGAGATTAACTTGGCAAAGGTCAGCCAGCTATGTGGCAGAGGAGGGATAATCTAGGGATAAGCCAGCCCAGGAGTCAGTAAACCACACCCTGCCTTCCAAGGCCATCCTTCCTCCCCAGTGTCTTTATGACCAAGAATGGTCTGTACATGCTTAAAGGGCTGTGAAAAGCAACAAAGACTATGTGACTGAAATCTTATGTAGCTCAAAAGCCTAGAACATTCACTCTTGGCCCTTAACAGAAAAAGTTTACCAACTGCTGAATTCTAGGCCAGTGGTTCTCAAAGTGTGGTCCCTAACTCAGCAACAGCAGGAGCATCAGTGAGAGATGCCAGTCCTCAGGCCCCACCCCAGACCAACTGAATCAGCAATGCTGGCAGGGAGGGGTGTCCAGCATCCTGTGTTTCAATCAGCCATCCAGGCGATTTTTTGTTGTTGTTTTTTGGCTGCGTTGGGTCTTCGTTGCTGCGCGCGGGCTTTCTCTAGTTGCGGCGAGTGGGGGCTGCTCTTCGTTGCGGTGCGTGGGCTTCTCATTGCGGTGGCTTCTCTTGTTGCGGAGCACGGGCTCTAGGTGCAACGGGCTTCAGTAGTTGTGGCTCACGGGCTCAGTAGTTGTGGCTCGCGGGCTCTAGGGCACAGGCTCAGTAGTTGTGGTGCACGGGCTTAGTTGCTCCACAGCATGTGGGATCTTCCCGGACCGGGGCTCGAACCCGTGTCCCCTGCACTGGCAGGCGGATTCTTAACCACTGCACAACCAGGGAAGCCCGTCCAGGTGATTTTGATGACCACTCCAGCTTGAGAGGCCTGGATGCAGGCAGACGGATGCCGTCACGATGCCACACCACCGCACTGGCAATCAATGCGGAGGGAGCTCCCTCTGGGCCCCCCTTTATCACATAAGTTCCTCTGGTCCATCGCTCTCCACTGTGATGCTCCTCCCCAGTCTGAAGTTGTAAAACACTTGTCTGTCTACCTTGCTTTTTTTTTTTTTTTTTTTTTTTTACCAGTTTCTGTGTAGGATCCAAGACATCCTTTAAGAGACTCCCCCGCTTATGTTTTCAGAGACAGAGAGTGACCCAAGGGGCACAAATAGAATACCTGTTGACTGAATGAGCTTGTCACCCAGGCACTGTGGCACTCCATTCAGCCCCTCTAACGTGGGCCAGATGAAAGGCACCTGCCATCCACTCTTTCTACAAGGATACACTGAGCAAGGACCCACTTGTTGTCATCAGGCCCTGGGGACTGAACTGGGAACAAGACAGGGCTCCCACCCTCAAGTGGCTGACGCTTTAGAATCCACCCTTCTAACCGGTGCTTAGTTCCCCAGGAAATGTCTGCACTTCCTTTTTGATAACCCACGCCACTTACCCGATGTCACCCCAGGGCTGAAGGGATTTTCCCAGAGCAAGTAAACGAGGTGCTGTACCAAGAAAGACAGTCTCTGGTAATTTTCTTTTGCTATTTTAGGAGACAGCCGCACGTGCAGACAGGAATTACCTGTCAGCTTTCAGATAGGAAGCCCTGCTGCGCTTCCTCGATGAACCCCCCTGAAGAAGCTCCTCAAGGCTGCAAAGTTTAAGCAAAGGAAAGACCAGGCTCAAGAACTGAGCAAGGGGCTTCCCTGGTGGTGCAGTGGTTGAGGGTCCGCCTGCCCACGCAGGGGACACGGGTTCGTGCCCCGGTCCGGGAAGATCCCACGTGCCGTGGAGCGGCTGGGCCCGTGAGCCATGGCCGCTGAGCCTGCGCGTCCGGAGCCTGTGCTCCGCAACGGGAGAGGCCACAACAGTGAGAGGCCCGCGTACCAAAAAAAAAAAAAAGAACTAAGCAAGGACCCAGTACAAGGTGGCGTGCTTCTCTGCCTTGACCTTGGGGACAGTCAGGACCACCCAGGTGGTGCATTTGAGGGGCAAAAGGATGGTCAAGAAACCCAGTCGTGGTTAAATCTTTCCAGCTCAGAGACATAAAACTTTGGAGTGAAAATCTCTAAGTTCAGAGCACAGTTCTGACTATTGAGGGCCCAGATTTTAAGTGACTACAGAACTGCCAGAAATATTCCTTTCTCCGATGAAATCCAGAGTTTGAAATAACAGCATCTATATCAGCACACACACACAGAATTAAATTGGAATCCATCTCTACAATTCCTACTAGAAAGAAAGAATTTAAAGAGACTTTTCAAAATCATCATTAGGGAGACATCCCTAACTGCAACAGTAACAGGACAATAACAGAACAGCAACCCATACCAGAGGGTGCTGGTGCCGTGAGAGGACTTCATGATAATTATCAGTCATGGCTACGATATTAATCAACAGGCCACAGAATAACAGTCATCAAAATGCTGTCAGTCGGGCTCAAAATCTGCCTGCCTCCTGATCTCCTAGCAAACAGCTGGGTCCTCTCCCAAACTGGATTCAGTAAGGCACAAAGAGGGCGACACAGTGTACCTCAAAAGGTCTTGTTGCCAACCAGAGTAGCGACAGCCCAGGGCCATGGCTTCATCTATCCTCCTCCAGAAAGAAGTTTGTACCAAGTCTGTTCCTAATATGTTACGCTTCTAGATTCATCACGGACGCTAATCACCCTAATATGCATCTCCTCTATTCTTGTACTTGTGAGCAGCGTGCACTTCCTCCCTTCCCATTCACTCCTCAACGAAATGTGTGATCAAAGATCTGTGGCAAGGACGATGCAGGGGACGTGGGTTCGTGCCCCGGTCTGGGAAGATCCCACATGACGAGGAGCGGCTGGGCCCGTGAGCCATGGCCGCTGGGCCTGCGCGTCCGGAGCCTGTGCTCCGCAACGGGAGAGGCCACAACAGTGAGAGGCCCGCGTACAGCAAACGAAAACAAAAACAAAACAAAACAAAAAAAAGATCTGTGGCAAGGAAATGCATCTTAATTTCAAAAATAAAAGTATATGAAAAACACTCAACATCATTAGCCATTAGGGAAACCCAAATCAGAAGCACAATGAAATACCAATTCCCATCCATTAGGATGACTATAGTCAAACAAGACAGATAAGAGCAAGTGTTGGTGAGGATGCAGAGAAATGAGAACCCTATATATCCTGTGGGTGGGACTGTACAATGGTGCAGCCGGTGTGGACAACCGTCTGGCGCTTCCTCAAATGATTAAACAGACAGTTATCATAAGACCCAGCTAACTCCACTCCTAGGAATTCTCCCGAAAGAAATAAAAGCATGTGTCCACACAAAAACTTATACAACGTTCACAGCAACATTATTCATAATAGACAAAAAATGAAACAACCCAAATGGTCATCAACTGACAAGTGGATGACCAAAATGGGGCAAACCCATACAACGGAGTTCTATTCGTCAATAAAGAGAAATGAAGCACTGATACATGTTACAACATGGACGATCCCTGGAAGCACCATACTAAGTGAAAAAAGGCAAAAAGGCAGTCACAAAACACAACACATTGTATGATTCCACTGATATGAAATGTCTCGAATAGGCACATCTCTAGAAGTAGAACTTACAAGAGTAGTTTCTTAGGGCTTGAGAGGATGGGGGATCTGGGAGGTGACAACTAAGGCCTAGCCAGGTTTATTCTGGGTGGTAATGAAAATGTTCTAAAATGGACTGTGGTGATGGACGCACAATTCTGTGGATATTCTAAAAAAAAAAAAAACCAACACTGAATTATATACTTTAAATGGGAGAATTGGATGATACGTGAAACATATCTCAATAAAGCTGTTATGAAAAAAAAAAAGCAAGCAAGCAAGCCCACCTCCAAAGTTGGGGTAGAAGCTGAATTTGAAGACAGGCAGATAAGCCTCGGGGGCACGCTGTGGCCCCAGCAAGGAGCCACCCTTCCCCGACTGCCCACAGCACAGCCAAGGTAAGGTTGTGCCCTTACTAAGGGCTGACCACAGGCCCCGCGCCAGAAGGAAAGTACAGAGAAATGTGCCACCCCGTTTACAAGACACAGCTGTCCTTCCCAGCTCTGGATCAACCTCCCGGGCCACGCTCTGAGGCAAGACCTGCTTTGCCTGCCGGATGCCAATTTCTCAAACCACTTGAGGACGCTCTCAAAAACAGCCCCATGCCAATGGGGTCAAAGCCAGACTGATGAAGCAGTGAAGAAGTTCCGTCAGAGGCCCACCCACCATCCTTGGAGGACCACTTCTTACATCAGGACCTGTGTCGTCAGAGGATGGATGAGGCTGGAAATGCCCATCCCTTCAGGAGCGATGTCAGCCCCAACCAGAGAGATGTGATCTTCTCCTCACTGCCCACAGGACAGTCTCGACACAGCTTGCCGGTCCCACATTCCCATGGGTAGCACTGCTTGAACTGTCATTCACACACCTCTGCTGTCCTACTACAGACCACCGCATCTTCCCACCTGTCTTTAGATGGTGGCTGTCAGGGCCTACCTCTCGCCTCACCCTCGGCAGCAACATTCAAGAAATCCTAATTGTGTTCGCAGCCGCCGCCATGCGGTGGTCGCTCTCCAACGCCAGCGCCGCTCCAGCCGAAGGAGAAGATGGTAAGGGAGGAGGTCTCTATACACCATGGCTCGTACAGAGCCGACTGCCCGCAAATCCACCGGTGGTAAAACACCAAGGAAGCAACTGGGTACGAAAGCTGCTCGCAAGAGTGCGCCCTCTACTGGAGGGGTGGAGAAACCTCACCATTACAGGCCCTGCTGATTCGCAAACTCCCCTTCCAGCGTCTGGCGCGGGAAGTTGCTCAGGACTTCAAAGCAGATCTGCGCTTCCAGAGCACAGCTCTTGGTGCTTTGCAGGAGGCAGGCGAGGCCTCTCTGGCTGGCCTTTTTGAAGACACCAACCTGGAGCTATCCATGCCAAATGTGCGACAATTATGCCAAAAGACATCCAGCTAGCGCGCCGCCTACATGGAGAACGTGCTTAAGAATCCACTCTGACGGGAAACATTTCATTCTTTAAAAAAGTATATTCTCTTCTTCCTGCTATTGGTAGTTCCGAACGTTAGATATATTTTTCCCATGGGGTCAAAAGGTACCTAAGTACATGACTGTAAGTGGAAAAACGGGGGGCGACAGAAATCAGGTACCGGCAGTTTTTCCATTTTCATGTGTGTGTGAATTTTTAATATCAATGCGGGGACATGAAGCATTAATGCAAGTCAAAATGTTTCCGCGAACAAGTTTCAGCAGTTCAACCTTGTAACAATTATAAATAAACCTGTTAAATTTTTCTGGACTGTGCCAGCATTTGGATTTTTTTTAAAACAGGTAAATTTCTCATTGACTGAAACTAAATGCTGTTTGTAGCGTTTTTATCATACAGTGGATTCCATCCATTCACTATACTTTTCTAACTGAGGTGTCCTACATGCAGGTACATATTTTTAATGTTGTCTGTCTTCCGTGCTGTTCCTGTAAGTTTGCTATTAATATACGTTAAACTATAAAAAAGAAAGAAATCCTGAGTCTGCTGTGTTCATCCACGTTGCCTTGGAAACCCCGCCCCTGTCTCACAACTGAACCCCACATCCTGCCTAAAACCTCCCCTGGCTCCCTGGACTGAGGAGGGCGCATCCTCCTTGGAGCACTCCCAGCAGTACGTGCTCTTTCTAAAGAGCTTACCTACTGCTCTGTCGGATGATCTTTTCTTTCATTTCTCCGTAAGCTCTCTAAAGACAGGAAGTGCCAGGAATGGGACTGCCTTGCACACTGGGGATGGTCATTATGTGTTTGCCAGATGAAATAACAGGATGACGGGGATGAGATGATGAAACACAAATGAGCAGTGACCTCCAGGGCCACCTCCTGGTGTGAAGCACAAAGAAGCCAGGCACTCTGAGTGTGTAAGTTGACCTCACCTTTTGGGAGTTTTTAACCCTAAGACCTGTCGCATAGCAGTGAAGGATCATTATGCCCTTGACTAGATGGGGTTAAACTAAAGGGGATATGGTGGTAGATGGGTACTAATGGGGGGGGGGGAGGAAAAACAGCTTCAGAAGATAATTCTAGAAGGGGCAGTGACTGTGGGACCAAAATGATGTCCAAGACAAGGGATGAGAGGGGAAACAAGTTGAGGGGAACTCTGGGGGAGACTGTTGGTTTCATCACTGGGTATCCGAGATGGTGACAGGAAAAGATCAGAAGGGTGATGAGGGGTAACTGAATGAACTCCCCGTTGTTTAAAGCATCTTCTCTTAAAACAACTGGTTAGAAAAAGTCTTATACTATAGAGATTTTCAACAAAACTTCCACATACCTCTGTATGTGGAGTTTGAACTTTGAAATCCTACAGTAATTTGCTCAGGAAAATTAATGCTTGGCAGTGGTCTTGTTCGCTAATTTTTTTATAAAATTCAGGTCCACATATCTACTCATGTAAAACTGCACAACAGCAAACACTATGAGACCCCGATTAAATGCTAGATGAGGGTCAGTCCTAAACTGTAAGTTTCAAAGACATGTGTCTGATCACTCCTAATTATAAGTAGCAATAAAAGTCTTTAGAGAATGCTGATGACTCAACTCTGAAACAATTTCCTACTACTTCTCTTTCCAGCCTCAGTACAAATTTACATTAAGAGCAAGTTAGAGTGCTTGGAAAACTGTGTTAAAACAAAAATACTAGCCATTAACATCTGCTATCAGGGTGAATCTGGACTTCCACTATCTTGCAACCAAAATGCAGCACAGAAATCAACTGTGTGCTAACCCTGACACGAGTGCACACCACTCCCAACTCTGCTCACCAGAGCAGCTCACTGGCCTAGTCATCGACTTTAAAAGGAAGTAGGATAAATTAAAATGTATAAAGTACCTTCATGCAGACTGGGACACTACATGAGATCTTGCTTAGGAACATAATAACCCAGCACAAACTCTTGATTCACAGAGAAGGACACTGAGGTCCCGAAAACGTTATGTTTCCAACTGGAGTCAGAATCAAACCATAACTCAAGGTCTGCTTCCTGATCCGATTTGGTCTCCACCACACCAAGCTGCGTCTCTCAGCTGCCTGCAGAAACTCAAAATGGAAGAGACGTATCAACATGAAACACCAACCAGAAACCACAGTCTGGTGACAGTAAGGTACTGTGAGTCTACTGCGATGTCCCCCCAACCTCGAGGAGATGGGAGAATCAGCAGATGAAAGGAAGAAAAACATACATTCACGGAATTACTGGTGCAAGGCAGGCAGATGGCCTAGGCTGGGGTGGGAGTCTGGCTCTAAATATGGTGTGTTCTGTACTTAAAAGGAGAAACTGAGCAGGAGGGAAGGACAAGCAAAGCAGCCTTTTCTTCCAAAATAAGCCCAAATTCCTGGGAAGATGCTCCGAGGCTAGATGCTCACTCCCTGGACGGCTCGGTACCGCCAAATTGAAGCCAGCCCCCAATATAAGGTGTGAGTCCTTGACAGCTGTGCTAGCCGCGAGCGCTCCTCCCAATCTGTGGGGCAAAGGAGCCCAGGAACCAACGGTGGTGGGGATACTGCTGGAACACGTACGGACGGGCCCTTTCTCTTCCACTTTCCTGACTCGGTTCTCTGACAAATTCTGGGCCTTTATAAACAGGAAAAACACATTTGAAGTGAAAACAGAGTGTTCTTTTTAGAACTGGCTAAACAAGTCTTATCTTGAGTCACTAACCAAAAGACACCCGCTAAAGCAACACACCTTTGCTATTCTCGAGACGGGGGGAGAGGGGTGGCTGCCTGCTGATGCCTGGTCTTACATGGCCCGTCCCTTTTACTTCATTTTTTTTTATTTTTTGAATTCTATTTTATTTATTTTTTTATACAGCAGGTTCTTATTAGTCATCCATTTTATACACATCAGTGTATACATGTCAATCCCAATCTCCCAATTCATCCCACCACCATCCCCCCCCCGCCACTTTCCCCCCTTGGTGTGCATACGTTTGTTCTCTCCATCTGTGTCTCAATTTCTGCCCTACAAACCGGTTCATCTGTACCATTTCTGTAGATTCCACATATATGCATTAATATACGATATTCATTTCTCCCTTTCTGACTTACTTCACTCTGTATGACAGTATCTAGATCCATCCACGTCTCTACAAATGACCCAATTTCGTTCCTTTTTATGGCCGAGTAATATTCCATTGTATATATGTACCACATCTTCTTTACCCATTCGTCTGTCGATGGGCATTTAGGTTGCTTCCATGTCCTGGCTATTGTAAATAGTGCTGCAATGAACATTGGGGTGCATGTGTCTTTTTGAATTATGGTTTTCTCTGGGTATATGCCCAGTAGTGGGATTGCTGGGTCGTCGGCTCATCCCTTTTACCTTTGAAGGGATCAAACAAGACAGTCCTGCGCCCAGTTTGCATTTATTAGGCTGCACTTGCATTCTTGGTGTGGGCGGGGAAGGGAAACAGCCAGCCCTGCCCACCTGAAGCAGGATCGGCCTTGCAGCTACACTGCTTGCTAAGTGTAGTTCAGGGCTCCATAACTGGCATCAACAGCTAAGTAAATTTTCAAACACTGTAATAAGGCTAATGACTCTGTATCCAGAACAGGCCTTCCTTCCCGCCCCCTCTGTTCCATCCCACCCTCCCCTCCCTCCCAACTGTCCTCTGGTCACTGTGCCTGTGGTCATGTCCACTAGGGGGAGCAGAGGGGCAGGGAAAACAGTTGGAAACACACATGGATGAACTGTATTCTGACTCTGCCTCTCAGGCAGGAGGTGTGCACATTATTGGCAGGTGGACAAAGGAGTGAGAAGGAAGCTGTCACTTCTGGATAAGAATCTTCCCGTGTTCTGTAAGTGTCATTTACCAGGCTCACAGGTTGTTCACAGTTGACAGAATTTCCCATCAACAACAAAAAAATGAAACCACAGCAATGCTAAGAATTCTGAAAACATCTACTAAACCAAAACAAAAAGCACGGGTCGGGCTTCCCTGGTGGCGCACTGGTTGAGATGCAGGGGACATGGGTTCGTGCCCTGGTCCGGGAAGATCCCACATGCCGCGGAGCGGCTGGGCCCGTGAGCCATGGCCTCTGAGCCTGCGTGTCCGGAGCCTGTGCTCCGCAACGGGAGAGCCCACAACAGTGAGAGGGCCACGTACCGCCAAAAAAAAAAAAAAAAAAAAAAAAAAGCACGGGTCCCTGAAAAATGAAATAAATCCATTTAATCCAAGGTGTCTCGATTCTTGGCACAATTGACGTTTGAGGCCAGAGCATTCTTTGTCACAGGGGGCTGTCCTGCGTGCTGTAGGATGTTAGGCAGCATCCCTGTCCTCTAGCTACTACACGCCTTTAGAGATATAGGCCATTAGAACCCGCCACCACCAACTGTGACAACATAAATGTCTCCTGACATTGTCAAATGTTCCCTAAAGGATAAAAGCACCCAGGTTGATAACCAGTGCTTTAGCCCATCAGCAGCACCTTACCCGCCCCATAGGATGAGACTCAGGGAAGGGCAGCCCATAGGACTAGATCGCAGGGCAAGGAGAAGCAAACCAAGTAAACTCAGGAGCCAGTCACCAGCCCTGAAGATGCGCAGGCTCAGAGCCCTGAGCTAAGACTAGAGGCCACAGAGAGACGAGAGGAGGGCGGATTCCTGATGCTGCCCCAAGCTGACTGACCATGAGTCTCATTTTCTTCCACATCCCTCAGTGCCAACACTATCCTGGCACCTGCCACGGAGTTCATGCCTGGGCTGGCTATGCCCCCATGTACTAATTAGTATATGTCATTGACGCTCCACTCCACAAAGATCCTAGTCTACAAATCAAGGTACAGGAAAGAAGGCTTTGAGAAGACAAAAGGTGGATGATGCTACGTCAGACAGTCTTAAATAGAAAAGGATTGTCATCTGGCTTCCAGCCCAGGAAACCATGAACACACATTGTGACAGGTCGATGATGACTCTCTAGGAAGAAAAAAGGAATGGTGTGTGAAAAGATCACATGGTGTGTATATTCGTTAGGTAGGTCTCCTTGATGTTGGATGAAAAACTCAAAGATTCGCTTCCACTCAGAGCCAAGAACAGTAAAGCCACAAAGGAATTTTATGGGTTTTTTCCTCTGAGGATCAGACTTCCGGCAACTCCTTATACGTAGAAAACACCCACGAATGACAACAGGCCCCAGATGGCCCCAGTAATCAAGAAAACCAGAGTCACAAGAATCAGCAAAATTACTTCCAAAAACTAGGACAATGCCCTGAAGATAAAGCTCATTATTCAACAAGTGCTCCCCGAACCCTACAAGTCAATCACCCCAGGACCCCACTCCTTCACCTGGAGAGCAGCACACGCTGGAGCTGGCTCAAGAGTGTGCACTGTCTGCAGGAACAGGACAGCCTTTCAAGCACGAGATCTGATAAAGACCAGCAGGTTAAAAGTTTTTAAAAACTAGCTGGCAGGGACTTCCCTGGTGGCGCAGTGGTTGGGAATGCGCCTGCCAATGCAGGGGACACGGGTTCGAGCCCTGGTCCGGAAAGATCCCACAGGCCGCGGAGCAACTAAGCCCGTGCGCCACAACTACTGAGCCTGCGCTCCAGAGCCCACGAGCCACAACTACTGAGCCTGCAAGCCACAACTACTGAAGCCCGAGGGCCTAGAGCTCGTGCTCCACAAGAGAAGCCACCGCAATGAGAAGCCCGCACACCACAATGAAGAGTAGCCCCCGCTCGCCCCAACTAGAGAAAGTCTGCACGCAGCAACGAAGACCCACGCAGCCAATAAATAAATAAATAAAAACCAGCTGGTGAGTGACAAGATGAGTGCACACACGTGAACATGCACACACCATCAGCGAAAGTGGCCACTCAGAGGCTTATCAAACGTAAATGGTTTAATGAATTTCCCATCACTCCTAAAACGGGGTTATAGCAAATCCCCAAGGAATGCAAAGCCCAGGCTCTGGCAGAACCTAGGTCATAAATGCTCCCAGTCTGAATTTTCTTAGGGAAGAACTCAACCACCAGATGCTTACTTGTCCCTGAATTTATAAATGAAGGTCAAAGCTAAAATGGAGCACCTCAGGAGAGTTCCCTGCCCTCAGAGTTAAGGACTGCCGAAATCCAGGCCTCCCAACCGTGATACACTTAAGAATCACCAGGGCTCCTTTTTTTTAAAAAAAAAAAAAAAAAAGACAGCTGCCAGGTCTCACACCTCAAGATTCTGATTAACTTGGTCTGAGGTGCGGCCCAAGCCGGGGTATTTTTATTTAATACACAGGCAAACGTGATAACTATTACATTCTTGGAAAGATGTCTTTTCTATCATGTCTATGGGTCCTATCTAGTGGGATCCAAAACATGGTCTAGCCCACTATTTAAAATGATAAACTCTCTACTCTGGACAAATGCAGTCGAACTGGCTTATTAGACAATCTACATGCAAGGCACTCTGGTTTTCTCCTTAAAGAATCATGCGCTGGTCTTCTCAGACGAATGCCAAGAAGCCCTGCCCAAGGAGGCAGTCTTTCAGGAAGAGCTAGTCCACTATAGAGCCCTGTTAGACCTCTACACCATGGAAGGACTTGTTGGACGGTTAGGGTTTTTATTAACCTCTCCTTGGCATTTGGCTCCAAAGATGAGAGATTATCTGAGGCTAAATGGCCTCAATGTGTACCAGTGCATCTAGTAACCAGCACCTCTATAACCCTGCTACTCAAAACCTGGCCTGCGAGGGGCTTCCCTGGTGACGCAGTGGTTGAGAGTCCACCTGGACGCGGGTTCGTGCCCCGGTCCAGGAAGGTCCCATATGCCGCGGAGCGGCTGGGCCCGTGAGCCATGACCGCTGAGCCTGCGCGTCCGGAGCCTGTGCTCCGCAACGGGAGAGCCCGCGTACTGCAAAAAAAAAAAAAAAAAAAAAAAAAAAACCTGGCCTGCAGGCCTGACCAGCAGAACTGAGATGAGCTGGTGGACTGTTAGAAATCTCAGGCCCAATCCCAGACCAACCGAATCAGAACTGGTATTTAGAACGCGAGCCTCAGGTATTTGTTTGCACATTAAAGTTTAGAGACGCATTGGTATTGTTTTTTTTGTCCACATCGGCAGGCGGACTCTCAACCACCGCGCCACCAGGGAAGCCCAGACACATTGTTTTTTATCTCATCCAGGATACTAAGAATGAGGGCCAATCGGACACTACTTTCCAGTGGGGGGATGATGGAGAATGTGGCACGAGTCTTCTCCTTTTCATAATGTGCAAAGAACTTAATGATTTGGTATTACTTCTGAATAAACTGGAGACATGTCAGGAAGACCGGCTGTCTTATAGACATTCTTTGAGTTACTGTAAGATGCATACCGCTGAGATGAGAATGACCTCTGCAGATGGCAGGGTTTTATCATTGTGAATTAGGAGTGCTTATAAGGCAACTGACCATGCTTTCTAACTGCAGGATTTTGATCCATTTTGCTAAAATCCAAGACACCGTGTGGATCCATGTCTTCCAACTTTAACTCCGATATAGCAAATAACTCTATACAACGAATCACTCTATGCAGCTACCCATCATATACTCTGTGCTGCTCAAAGGCAGATATCAGCAGGGGGTTATTGGGCTTTTGTTGTCTTTTAATTGCTCAAGTGCGCAGTTTAGAAAACCTGCTTAAGGATCCTGACTATTGTCCTACATGACTTCAAAGTGAAACAGCCTTCGACTCAGGTAAGCATCCTTTATCAGGGCCTTAATTTTGCCTAAGATGATGTGAACCAATATTTAAGTTTCTAGAAATGCCTCTAATTCTGATATCTTCCAGGGCATATAACTGACTGACTTTATGGCCACTGAAAGCCTTTCAAAGCTTTGCTGAAAGAAACTATTTTTGAAAGATGACTTAAGTTCTTTCTGAAAGAAACTATTTGAAGGATGACTTAATCCATCTACTGTTCTTGATCGACTTTGCCCAACCTTTTGTAACAAACAAGCTCCTTTAACAGTCTTTCTTTCTCTCACACACATACGCATAGGCACACATACCATAGGAACTTTCTAATCCTTTAACTCCTATTTCATTTTTGAAACAAGATATTAGTTTATGAAGTTCATTTTGATAACATCTTTGTTCATGTGCAAAATGATTAATGACAAATTACCTTTTACCCATTTAGCGTGTAACACACAGCATCTAATTATGTAAGAAAAAAGTATGACTGGTCAACAAAATCAATTTCACAATTACAGTCTTATTAGTATACATTTTGCGTGGGGACCCAACGTCTATTCAAAACCAGAGAGCAATCTAATTACCGGCCCCAGCATCAAAACTAGACAGGAAACAGCCCAATGTTTGGATTTCTTGTATCTGAATTTGAAAACAACAAATCGAATGGTTTATAAAGGGAGGACTCTTTACTTCCTCTGGACACATTTTCATGCAGAACGTGTGCTCCATTTCCCAGGAAGAACCACAGAGGAGACTATTACTGCTCTTTCATCAGTGTTCACAGGTCTTCTTGGGGAGGAAGGACAGCATCTCAGCTGTGGCGCGGGGAGGCGGGGCATGACTGCTGGGCTTCCTGCCCTCAGGAGGTGCACTCCCCCTTTCCCTGCCCGCAGGAGTTAAAGAGGCGGGGCTTCCATACCCAGCTGAGTCCACCCAAGGCTTCCTGGCAATCACCAGGGCAGCTGTGTAGATTTCTATCTAGGATGGATCAGAAGTCTTGCACCCAAGACCCATCTTCCAACTCAGCTTTGCTCTAATAAAGCTGGTTCTGTAATCTTCATCTGGCTTCTACTATTCTCTCTACTTCAGAACCCAGAAGGGAGGAAGGGTGTGACTGACTGGCATCTCCAATCCCCCATAAGTTTATTTTCTAAGTTTTCCATGTTTTGTTGCTAAGTATCAGGATAAGACAGGTGGTTTCCGGCAGCTATTTGAAAGCACTTCTCCACAAATAACAAATTCCAGGTGTATGAGTCTTTAATTCTAATAAATTAAAAGACAAAATGACTATCACAGTCAAAATATTTTCTCTAAATATTGATTTTTTAAAAAATACTGTAAGATACGCCAAAAGATTTCTGATCCGATGAATCCAACTTGTGGCTAGAAGGGAAGATAATCTGGAGGAAAATCGGCAGAATTATCAGTAAAATGCTCAATAATTTATACTTTGCCCTGAGTGTTCCTAATGCATCGTGCCTGTAACCAACAGTCCATTGGGGATATACATATTTTTATAACATAGCATTTCCAAAAACTTCCTGGGTTGCTGGTACAGAACTACTAACCACAATGCAAGCTCTTGATAAATGCTGGCAGGCTTTCAAACTCTTCCATCTTAAAGTGGGATCGGAGATCATATATGTAAATATCTATTTTATTTAATGACTTCAAAAGATAGAAATGGTGAAAAGGACATCACCAGCATTCAGAATGAAAGCCCAGGACACCCTCAAGAACCCCCAGGGCATGAGAACCATCACATGGCAACTGCTGCTCTAGACATTTCCAATCTCTGGATTTGGCCTGACCCCAGTCGACATGTCTTGGAAGAAATCTTCAAAGCAATGTATATATTTGACCTAAGATAGAAGGCAGTAAAAAAGGAAATGGCCAGGGCTTCCCTGGTGGTGCAGTGGTTGAGCGTCCACCTGCCGATGCAGAGGACACGAGTTCGTGCCCCGGTCCGGGAAGATCCCACATGCCGCGGAGTGACTGGCCCCGTGAGCCACGGCCGCTGAGCCTGCGCATCCGGAGCCTGTGCTCCACGACGGGAGAGGCCACAACAGTGAGAGGCCCGCGTACGACAAAAAAAAAAAAAAAAAGAAAAGTAAAAAAGGAAATGGCCAGATAAAACATATCTCTGGGTTTACTGTAAACCTGACAAAGGTTTTTCTCATTATTCTTCTTGTATTCAGAAGGACCTAGAGAAGAAAGTTCTCTTTCATCTTAGTATCATCTGGGCATCTAAACAACTGGTCGGATCTTACTCAATGACACGGTAAAATATAACTGACATTGCTTCCCCCTTCAAGAGAGTGGCTAGGAAAAGCGCAAAGCCAAATCACAGTCCACTTCCAGGAAGTAAATTGGTGCCTATTTTGTGTTTAAACCTCATTCCTGACTCTAAATGTCCTCTTATTTTCTCCCTGCCTCATCTGTTTCCCCTTAATTTTTTTTTTTTTTTTTTTTTTTTTTTTTGGCGGTACGCAGGCCTCTCACTGTCGTGGCCTCTCCCGTTGCGGAGCACAGGCTCCGGACGCGCAGGCTCAGTAGTTGTGGCTCACAGGCCCAGCCGCTCCGCAGCATGTGGGATCTTCCCAGCCCAGGGCACGAACCCGTGTCCCCTGCATCGGCAGGCGGACTCTCAACCACTGCGCCACCAGGGAAGCCCTCCTCTTAATTTTAAATGTATTTTTATCTTCCTGTATTACATATTTTAATCCTTTTTGAAACATATTGTAAGTAATTAGTTAAACAAAAAGGAACAAAACTATAGCACATAGAATAATGGTCCTCCAAATATGTCCACATTCTCATCCCCAGAACCTGTTACATTACATGGCAAAGGGGGATTATGGTATCGATAGAATTAAGGTTGCTAATCAGATGACCTTAAAATAGGGAGATGATCCTGGCTTATCCCGGTGGACTCACTGTAATCAAAGGATCCTTAAAAGTAGAAAAGGGAGACAGAGGGTAGGTCAGAAGGATACAACAGTCTCTCCTCAAGAACTCTCAGACTGTGTCCTAAGTTGTTTGCACAAAGCCAAGCATATTGATGTAACAAGTCTAGTCATTTGGTTTCTCCTGGTGACCTTTGGTTCTACTCTAGTGGTGAGAGATTAGGAATTTTAGAAGTCAGGAGGGCGTGAATGAAGATGACAGCACAGAAACTAACTGCAGAAAAGGACCACAGTTTAGGGCCATTTGGTATAAGTGCCAGCAGCCTCTCAGGAGGGCCTGGGAGCATCACTCTATGATTCTGACCAGAACTGATATTCACAATAATGACACTGCACCACCTCACTCATTAACAAGATGTAATACAGAATTCGGGGATATTTCTCGATAAATTCATATAGCTGAGCTCCTCATTTATAGATAAATGAGGCATGGATGGGGGGTGCAGAGGGAGGGAAGACTGTATGGTGAGATGTGAAAAGCACAGACGGGGTCAAATGTCACATGTGCTGACCACGGTGCTTCCCTGCTGGACCGTGGTTGCTACCCAACTATCCACTCTCTGAAAGCAGAGCTGTCCTCATCCTCACTGCAGTAAGAGCTGGCCGTTATCACTGTTAACACACATCCTCTCAGCTGAGGAGGTCCCCATTTAGAGCGGGGAAACTGAGGTATGAACGACCAAGCAGTCAAGGCCACACAGCTACCAGGTGGCAGAGCTGTTGAAGACCCCGGCCATCAGGCTTAACCATGGTTCTCGGATGCCTCAGCATCTATCAGAGAGCCTCACACCTCGAAGGTATCTCACTGATGAATAAATGGAGTGAGTCTGCAAAAAACCAAAGGGATTAAATCACTTGCTCGGTCCACGACAATAAGCACTTAATAAATTATCAGCTGCTTTCCACCGAGTGTTAGGGTTTTCCCCCAATTTCAAGGAAACCCTGTAAGGCAGCTCTTTTCAAATGAGGAGCTGGGGAGATATATAATAATCATCTGGAAAATTTTCAAAACATTGAGCCCTGAGCAGAGCCCTCCCTCATCCTCCTCCCCTAAGTTTGCTTTAGTCATCCTAGTTGGGCTTCAATTTGGGGATTAGAAAAGAAAACAACTTCCCAGGTGATCCTGCAAACACTCACTCCTATCGCCACCCCACTCCCACCCAGCAAAGCATCTCTGCTACGAGGTGTCTTGGCCTTTACGACAGGGAGGGAACCCAGAATGGGTTGAGTGTGTAGCCTCACGGTGGAGACTTCATTTCAAAGGTTATGAGGGGGCACAACGAAAATTTATGTAATCAGCAAAGTAATTCCAAATATTAGAGCTGGGCATCCAGGTATATAGCAAGGGCGTAAAAACACACACATACCTTACACTGCAGAGGCTATCCGGAGAAAATGGCAGATTACTAACACCTCCGTCAGGCAGACGTGCACAGAAGGAGCACGCGGTGTGCCCTCTGTGGGTCCACACGTTGTGGAGAAGACACCGAAGGTTCAAGAGATGGTCCCTGCCCTTAGAGACAAGTGCCTTCTCCACCAACCCTCCCACACAGCCGTGCAGAACACGCGAACTCAGGGCTCTCTCCAGGGCACCACACCAGGGGGCCCCAGAGGCTCAGGAGATGGAGAGAAGCCCCCCAGAGGTTTCAGAGACCCTGTGATGTAAACTGGGTCTCTTCCCTTCATTTCCCCTCATTTCTTAAGCTCCAACTAATGCCAGGCTCCAGGCTAGGCATCGGGGGATAAAGGATGAACAGAAGTTCTGGAAGCTACTGACTGCAAGCTGCAAGCTTGAGGAAGGGTACACAGCAAGAGAGATACCCAGTTTCTCTGCAGTTCTGGGGACCTGGGGAGGGTAGCTGTAAACCAGAGGGAGGGGACCCTGAGGCACAGAGTTCCAGGACTCGGGACAGTTTTGAATGAGTCTCTTAACATCTCAATTTGTTTCTGTCTGTCCTTAAAAGGAAGCCGCAGAAATAGGGGGTATCTAAGTCCCTTCCATTTTAAGATTCAAATGAGAACAGACTTCTATTGACCAGCTACTCAAATGTTTTGATAATTCAGGATGAACAATCTCATAGCCTAGAATGCGATCCTGGCAGGAGAGGGAGGGGCAGGTTGGCATCAGATGACAGAAACTGATTTACAGTGAGGGAATTATACATGAATGAAGCCATTATGCAGAACGGAAAACCACCGAAGTTCATTTTAACTGTGCCCCCTCCATTTTATCCCTTGCCTCGAACGAATATACTAAATTTATGTCACTTGTCTCTCACGACCGCTGGATTTATAAGCTCATTAAAAAATACTTTTATAATCACTGTGCAAAATACTATGGTCATTATTATAATGATTTAAATGCCTGCAGCAGTGCAGCAGGACCTGGGGAGAGTTTATTAATACCTTGGCAAAATGTGCCGTGAACACGCCATCGGGATGTTTGCTTTGAAAAACGTTCCCTGATTTTTTTCCAGTGAGCTCAGTTCACGTTGCGCTCACATTGTGACAGCCCCAACCAATGGGGCAGGTGAACTGTTTCCTCATTTCCTCTGCCCCATGGTGCTTCTCCCCACCAAAACCTACCCCAGGATCAAGGTTCTCAACCCGGAGGCACTGGTTCTCAACCCTCACTGTGCATCAGAATCACCGGGGGAGACTTTTTAAACACAAATGTCAGCCCACCACCCTCCCCAAGACGATGACTCAGTTGGCCTGGGTAAGGCGAGGAAACCAATGCAACGTTAAGCGTGCCCTCAAATTCTAAGCGCTATTGAGCTAACGTGTCCACCTTATCAGACACACAATTGAAGTGCGCAGAGAGAAAAATGGGGGAAAAGCAAGTCTGAGGGGTGAGGGTGGTAGGTGAGGGAACCCATCTAGAGGCAGCAGCCACTCTGCAGCTCCAGACATGGGACAGCTTGAGGGTAGACAGTCTGGGGTTGGCCGAATCTTTCAGTCTTTCCAGAGAACCAGAAAGCCCAGAGTCTTGGGACAAATCTCTGTATTTATCAATGTCTGCACTAATTTCGTTTTGTTGTTGTTGTTCTTTTAAGTTCCAGGTGGGCCCAAGTTCAAAGGAGTTTACAGTCTTGTGCACCTGCTCAGCCCACCTCATTACAGGTATCTGTTACTTTATCCTAACTGCCTAACCATACTTAACTTTCTGAACAGTAGCCGGTATTGTTCTCAACCAGATACTAATTTCTTATCATCACTCTCAAAGGCTTCAGAGCTCTAGCTTCTAGCCCGCATGCTCTCCCCAACACAGGCTTGTGAATTAGTCATACCTAACTGCCAATCCTAAGAAACTGGAAAGGCATTTAAAAGCCGTCTAGAAAGAGAGATGCAGACCCCAGGATCCAGAAAGTCTAAGTGACCCGCCCAGGACCACAAAGACTGTTGAAGGTGGGGTGACCAACTCCACCCTGGTATTAGCACTGGAAGTCCCCCGTCCTGGGAAACCCAGGCAAAGCGGGATTGTTGATCGTCCTGGATGAAGGACAGAGCCACACGGCTGTTCCTTTGGAAGGCACCCCCATCATCTGGAACTCTTGATACGTATACACATTCTAGCGTCAAGGTTTGCTCCCTGTTAAGATTCAAACTCCCTGAAGGAAGGAATTCAGATCCTGCAAGTCAAGTGCTTGATACTTGCTGGAAAAAGTCCTTATGACTCCTTGGTCAAGAAGGATGCCTGTTGGTCTTGTCCTTGGAAAATACAGGCATCACTGCTCTGGGAATCTCTCTGAAGAACCTAAGGTCTTGACTATTCAACGGGAGCGTCCTTCTCAGCCCGCAATGACCACTTCACCACTTCACTGACAGCAAGCATGAGAAACATGAAGAAATGAACGAGATGAGTAACTTTCAGCTGGCCGCTCCTTTCTCTCCTCGTACCACAAAGTCTCCTTCCTACCCTAATGAGGTTATTACCCATCATCAAGGATGTGGCATCTAATATGTTCTGAATTCTCCACTCAGAAGGCAGCCTCTCAGCCGTGAAAGGCGTCAGCCTCTGCAATCCTCTCTCAGAAGCCTGCTTGGGAATCACTCAAGAGGGTCAGAGCTGAACGCCGAGTGTCTTGCATGGATGGAGGGGCCGTCTGGTGTGGCAGCAAGAACCAGATTCCAATCTCAGCACTGACGTGAACTGCCCGAGCCCCCTCCCTTCGGGAAATTACAGAAATGGAGACGCAGCTTCCTCGTCTATAAAATGTCTACCTTGCAGGATTTTCATTTGCAAAGGGCCTAGTCCAGTGCCTGGTCCTGTAAGGCACCCCAGAGGCCTTTGCTAGTCAGGTGGGAGATCTCCCCCTACTGCCTGATTTCAAAACACACAACCGGCCTCCGCTAACCTAGTTTTATTCCGAATCAGACAGTGGTTTTCTCACTGCCCCTCAGCTGCCTTTCTCAAAAGATGCAAGCAAATCTGTGCGAGACACAGAGAGCAGAAGCAAGTGTTAGCAAATGTCACCACAACTGACACAAAGGATTTTTCTAGCTCGTCCGTCCGTGTTGATGGGGAAGACCGCAGAGCTCTGTCACCAAGCCCGATTCCCGATGTTGGTAAAGATCACTGCTTCAAAGAATTTCCTAGGTCAGCCCTTAAAGTCTGAAATCCGTTCCCCGAATTCATTATAACCCATAGTAATTCATTGTAACTCCATCTCTCAGAGCAAAACTCCACTTTCTGATTCACGGTCTAGAGCCATTCCCTTGTAGACGCTGTAGTTTAGAATTCCGACCAAATCAAGACCGAACAAGCCCTGTGCCCTTACGTTTTACCATCTAAACAAGATAAAACAAAGCAAGATGTACACATGCTTGGGAAACAATTCACATGGACATCATTTTAAGCAAACTGTATCTTAGATTCGAGAACTGTCTGCATTATTCTCCTAGCATAAAACCCGTTGTGGCAGTTCTACCTTTTTACATAACAAAGTTATGACCTTAGGTCACCAGATAGAATTACACTGCTCAAATTTATGCTTGGCAAGCTCTTTGGAGGTATAATCCACTTTGCAAGGATAAACAAGTGGCAGCTATCAAACTCTTACAGACACTCACATACAACAAACACCACCGCCATGACCCTCAACTCTCACAGACTCAAGACTGTCCATGCCAATCCTAAATTAAAATGTATCCCGATAACGTCAAGAAATAACCCAAGAGTCCGTGTAACAGGAAGTGTGACATTCTAACCTGGTAAGGGAAATGGACATTAAAAAGCATTACTTAGGTCTGTAGTCAATGTCCTGGTACTAGAGCATACAAAATGACACCACTGGGGGAAGCTGGGTTCATGAAACTCTCTGTACTCTTTTTGCAACTTCCTGTGAAATAATTATTTCAAAACAAAAAAGTTGCCTTTTAAAGCATTACTTATTGGGTTTCTTCCTGTTTGGGGAGATTTTTCATAATACAGAAGCCCAAACCCCATTCTGAATGCCCCCTTTCTACTTATGGGTCCAGGATAGGACCTACACCTAAATACTTTGAAAAAGGTCTGCAGATGTTTCCAGAAAACCTCCCCTGTTCAATGAGAACCCCAAACGACGTAAATCACTGGAGACTTTAAGAGTGGAGAGGCCGTTGTATTTGATCTTGGCTGCTGTGTGGAGGATGTGAAGAGGACATAGCCAGAGCCCAGGAACCCAGGGAGAGGCTCCTGCAGCTCTGGGTGAGGACTGAGTTGGATAAAGGCCTCAACAGGGTAGTGGCAGTCTTGGTTGGTAGAAATATTTAAGAGGTCAAATAAGCAGGACAATGAACAATGACTAAGTGGTGGGGATGGAGAGAGGAGTCTCAGATGACCACTAGGACTTTCATCTTGGGCAGTTTAGGCAACGTGGTATGTCGTCCACCAAGACAGGAAATGGAGGAGCCGGTGTGTAAGACAGGATCAGGAAGGCTGCCTGAAGGTTCTACAGGGCAACAGTATTATGTACCTTCTTCCTCTAGTGGAGGAATCCCCTCTCCCTTGTCTGACGGAACATAAAGAACTGAGGATGGACAACTTGGCACAGGGGGTGAGAAGAGCGGCCGTTGTTTAGCCACATCACCCACTTGACCCTGGTCAGATCATTCTCACAGCCAACAACACACACAGGCATTTAAACTTATGTACCTCCCTTTGGAAAAGAGCTACCCAACCAAGATGTCGTGCCCCACAGGATCTAGAGGCGCTTGGATTCTAACATTTCTATGAAAAGAACTAAACGTCACAGGAAATCTGACTTAAAACTTTTTTTTTTTTTCAAAATTGAATATCCTACAACAAATGTTTTCACATTTTTTTCTTACTTGTAGGAGTACAGGTTATTGGGAATAGGAAGTAGGTCCCTGGACAAACATTTCCCCGGGTAGACTGCCACAGCCCCCCAAAGTTTCACTTAGAAATGCTTTGGGGTAGAGAATTTAAAATCCAGGAACCCCCTGCAACAAAAGGAATGTTCCTAGAATAAACTACCAAGGATCATAAGAAGTAGAAGAGACCTCAAAAATAGCTACCTCTGCTGTACACCTGAAACTAACACATCATTGTAAATCAACTATACTTCAATAAAAAAATTAATTAAAAAAAATAGTTACCTCCGATTACCTTCTCTATACCTAAAGGAATCCTTTCAGTATCACTGATTATCAGAAATTAGTCTCTTCACCATATCCCCCATCCTCCACCCCAGTCTTTATCTACTGAAAGGCCATTTTCAGATGAAACATTGCCTTGTCAGGCCCTAAGCATACAGGATCCCTCCCTTCTGTTTCTCTTATAACTTTTATGAAATATCTGTGCATGGCATGGTTACTTTTATATTTGAATTATTCCTGATTGTATTATTATGCTATATAATAAGTACTATTTCTTGAGTGCTTGCTATGAACCAACTAGGAACTTTATGTAAACCTTAATTCTCACAGCCAGTATAATATCTATTTTACAGAAGAAGAACCCAAGACTGAGAGATTCAAGTACAGAAATGCTCTTATTACTTCTCTGTCCTAACCCAGGCTGCCCCTTCCTGTAAACCCTATTTCCTTCCACATTATACGTGTGATGCGAGGGTTTTATCCCCAACGCATCTAACATAGTTTTCCCACAGAAGATACTCAATGATTATTTGCTAAACTGCACTGACATCTCCCAGGCCCTCCCCCAGCAGGGCCACCCTCTACCTGCACTCCCTGTAAGTCGATGATTGTGTTAACCAGGTCCCAACGTTCCCAGTGGGATCTGGTTCTTGCCACATACTGGTACAATCTCTTCCTTAACCTAGAATCCCTATTTCTGGAACCATCATCTGTGTCACCATCATATAGTGCCTACTAGGTGCCAGGCACAGCTTTAAGGCTTCACAAACATTAACCTGGCTGATCTTCACAACAATCCTGTGAGGTCTATACTACTATCCCCATTTTACAGATGAGGAAACTGAGACTTGGTGAGGTTACGCAGCCTGCCCTGGGCCATTCAGTCATTAAGTGATGACCTGGGGTCTGACCAAAACTTCAGGGTTAGCTTTCTGGAAGCCACAGCAATCTTTGGTTCTTATTTAACCTTCCTCCCCACCATAACCCAATTGAAACCACCATGGCTTTATTTCTAATTGGAATAACCATTAAGCAAGGTCTTCTCCACTCTGGGTTGGTGTAATCGATTGTTTTGCACCTACGTGCAAGACTTCCTATTTACAGTGCCCCCCCTTATCCTTGGGGGATACGTTCCAAGACCCCCAGTGGATGCCTGAAACCGTGGATAGCACCAAACCCTATATATGTTATGTTTTTCTTATACATACCTACCTGTGATAAAGCTTAATTTATAAATTAGGCACAGAAAGAGATTAACAATAACTAATAATAAAATACAACAATTCTAACAGTATACTGTAATAAAAGTTATGTGAATGTGGTCTCTCAGAATATCTTATTGAAGAAATTTACTGTCTTTTCCTTGTTAACTAAACACCATGCACTGTGGCTGTAAGTTTTGCAATCTGAGGGGCAACAGCAAAACTAGCACAAATTTCTTTTTTCTTCTTCACAATTTCACAGAAGATTCGTTTTTACTGTATATCTTAGCAACCTCATTAAGTTGAGAGCTTTCACCTTTTCATTTAAAGAAATCACTTTAGGGCTTTCCTGGCAGCTCAGTGGTTGAGAATCCACCTGCCAATGCAGGGGACACGGGTTCGGGCCCTGGTCCGGGAAGATCCCACATGCCGCAGAGCAACTAAGCCCGTGAGCCACAACTACTGAGCCTGTGCTCTAGAGCCCGTGAGCCACAACTACTGAGCCCACGTGCTGCAACCACTGAAGCTGGCGCGCCTAGAGCCCATGCTCTACAACAAGAGAAGCCACCGCAATGAGACGCCTGCGCACCACAATTTAGAGTAGGCCCCGCTCGCCGCAACTAGAGAAAGCCCGTGTGCAGCAACGAAGACCCAACACGGCCAAAAATAAATAAATAAAATAAATAAATTTATATTTTAAAAAATCACTTTACAGCTTCTCTTTGGTATATGTGAATTGCCAGCAACACCACTCCTGCGCTTTGGGGCCATTATTAACTAAAATAAGGGTGACTTGAACACAAGCCCTGCAATATCACAGCTGTTGATCTGAAAACTGAGATGGCTACTATGTGACTAACGGGCAGATACACTGGACAAAGGGCTGATTCACATCTGAGCAGGATGGAGTGGGATGGTGCAAGATCTCATGGCTGCTATTCAGAGTGGCGCACAATTTAAAACTTGTGAATTGTTATTTCTGGAATTTTCCATGTAATATTTTCACGCTGTGGTTGACCGAAGGTAAGTGAAACTGCAGAGGGCAAAACCGCAGATAAGGGGAGACTGTATACCCAAGGCATTTATTTTATATTGTTACTTTTGGTCCATTGTTCTATCCCAATGGTTTTTCTTTGAAGTGTTTCTGTCAATCAAATCTCTAGGTATCATTTTGGCTTTGTATCATTTGTAAATTAAATAATTTACAGACTCCTTCAGCAGCCACTATCACAAGACCTTGACAGGAAAAGATACAAAATAAGACTTTAAACACTTAAATAGTGATAGAAAACCAGGAGAAATAAAGGTTCCAATAAATCATCAGTTCTCCAAACTGCTTCCAAAGCTGGGGGATGGGGAGGGGAGGAACATCCTGTTAAGAAATCATGCAGCTATTGAGTTCATTTTGCAATAATCTTTCTTAAAGAAATGGTGCCCCAGGGCTTCCCTAGTGGCGCAGTGGTTGAGAGTCCGCCTGCCGATGCAGGGGACACTGGTTCGTGCCCCGGTCCGGGAAGATCCCACATGCCGTGGAGCGGCTGGGCCCGTGAGCCATGGCCGCTGAGCCTGCACGTCCGGAGCCTGTGCTCCGCAACGGGAGAGGCCCCAACAGTGAGAGGTCTGCGTACCGCAAAAAAAAAAAAAAGAAAAGAAAAGAAATGGTGCTCCAAATTAAAAAGGAAAGTTCTATGTGAGAGGACATACAAGGAGAAAGCACATGAAGATCTTCTGACCTGCGGACAGTGGATCTGTATGTTCACGCACAGGCAGCATTCACCACCCACCACTGAGGAATTCGGTTTATCTGATGATCATTTGTCTAGGTTACCTCTTATTTGGTAACAGCTTTATTGAGCTATGATTCATATACCATACAATTCATTCTTTCAAAGTGTGCAATTCAAAGGTTTTTAGAATGTCCACAGAGTTGTGCAACTATCACAACAATCAATTTTAGAACATGTCCATCATCCTGAAAAGAAAATCCTTTTCTTATCACCTCATAGTACTCCATCCTCCCCCACCTCCCGCCCCCAGGAAATCAGTAATCCACTTTCTGTCTCCATAGATGTGCCTACCGTGGATGGTTCATATAAGCAGAATCCTATACTATGTGGTCTCCTGTGACTGTCATCTTTCACTTAGCACAATGCTTTCAAGGCTCATCCTTGTTATAACATGTATCAGTACTTCATTCTGTTAGTGGCTTAATATTCCACTGTATGGAGAGATCAGATTTCATCTATTCACCAATTGATGGCTATTGTGAATAAAGCTGCTCTATATTCATGTCCAACTTTTTTTGTTGTTTTTTAGGGTTTTTTTTTTTTTGCGGTACGTGGGCCTCTCACTGTTGTGGCTTCTCCCGTTGCGGAGCACAGGCTCCGAACACGCAGGCTCAGGCTCATGGGCCCAGCCGTTCCGCGGCATGTGGGATCTTCCTGGCCCGGGGCACGAACCCGTGTCCCCTGCATCGGCAGGCGGACTCTCAACCACTGCGCCACCAGGGAAGCCCCATGTCCAACTTTTTGTATGGACACGTTTTCATTTCTCTTGCGTTTATATCTAGGTGTAGAATTGCTGGGTCATATGGTAACTCTATGCTTAACATTTTGAAGAACTGTTAAAATGCTGTCCACAGTGGCTGTGCCATTTTACATTCCCAACAGTAGTGTATGAAGCTTCTCATTTCTTCATATCTTCACCAACACTTGTTACCATCTGTCTTTTTTTTTTTATTATTATTGTAGTCATCCTAGTAGGTGTAAAGTGGTATCTCACTATGGCTCTGATTTGCATTTCCCTGATGACTAATGATGGTGAGAACCTTTTCATGTACTTATTGGCTATCTGTATTTCTTTGGGGGAAGTTATCTATTCAGATTCTTAGCTCATTTTTTAATTGGGTTGTCTTTTTATTACTGAGTTGGAAAGAGGTTTTAACATATTCTAAATATAAGTCCCTTATCAGATAATATGGTTTGCAAATATTTTTTCCCATGCTGTGGCTATGTTATGAATCTTTTTATCCCCCCAAATTCACTGGTTTTATTTAATTCAACAAACATCTATTGAGCGCCTTCCCAGTGCAGGACACTGTCCCCA
Source organism: Aethalodelphis obliquidens (assembly GCF_003676395.1). Classification (NCBI taxonomy): domain Eukaryota; kingdom Metazoa; phylum Chordata; class Mammalia; order Artiodactyla; family Delphinidae; genus Aethalodelphis; species Aethalodelphis obliquidens. The sequence continues at coordinate 94,554,937 of NW_020837946.1, forward strand.
ACAAGTGGAGGTTAGAGCCGTGAGTGAGCTCAGGACCCAGGTGAGGACTGGGGCTGACCACTCCCTGATCATAAAACAGAATGGGGTCAGTACAGAAGGGACAGAGAGTGTTGGGGGCCGGGTGCATGTGTGAAGAACAACCCCAGATGAGTCACTGGGGGCCTTCATACAGGCAGCCATCTGTGAAAGGTGTCTCTGAAGTGGTGTGAATGGTGGCCTATTGCCAGATCTCTCATTTTCAAGAGACGTCAGAAATTCCTGGTGGTGGTACACATGGGAGTGGACACTGGGCACCAAGGTCCCCTTGGGTGTCCACCCATGGCCTCCTCTGGTTCCTCTGGTTACAGCCCCCATGGAAGCGGACCTGTGGCCACTCCGGGACCCCCGTGGGAGTCTCTTCTGGTTCCCCTGGAGGGGACTCGAGGACCCCCTGGCACTGGTCCCATGGGAGGGGCCCCGGACCCCCGACATAGGAACCGGCGAGCACGGGTGCAGCCTGGGGAGTGGCAGGAGGACTGACGTACCCTGGCTGCCCGCCACCCTGGTCTGCTATGTTATGAATCTTTATCTTCTATGTCAAAACATAATTGTAATACTTATTTTTTCTTTCAAATAGATTTTACTCCTCTATTTGTCCAGTTATAAAATATTAAAAATGTTTCTAAGTCAAGCAATTCATATCACCATTTTCTATATTTTTTAATATAAGTGGGCATATCTCATGAGCTCCTTAAAGTATTATATTGTTATGATTTTTCTACGGATCAAACCATGACTCTTACAAATATAAAATGAACAGATATCAAAGATTTTACTTAGCTCATTAATTAAAGAGGGAACCAGAAGGATATTACAACAAATTCAAAAGAGATTACAAAGAACACACACAGAACACATCAGGAGTATTGAAATAAATATCGTTAATTTATGTAAAACTGGTTTCTTGAGAGCAATCAATAGTACCTCCACTGGACAAAATTAATTTGTATTTCTATAAATAAGAATCACTTCCACTGCTATCATTTTCGTATAACTTGCCACATTAGTACAATAGTTCAAAGAAAATGAAAGGCACAGATGACCCAGAAGGGTGCACTGGACACTAAATAATCTCTTTTGCCTATTTCAGAGTCAATTTTCTTGACAGTACTTTACAAGATGTCTAATATCAGTCAATCCAATCAGGAGATGGAAATCACACAGTAACATTAACAGGAAAAGCTTAATATAAACAATAGTTAACTACAACCAGGGTTAGGGTAACAAGAGATTGACTAGTACGCAGTAATACAAGGGATGCTAAAGCACACAGGAAGAGCAGCTATAAGGAAGAGCCACTACCCTTTGGACTGAGACAGAGAACCCAAGGAGGAGGCAGCACCCACCCCAGGGTGGGGACCCTAATTGTTGGAGAGGGCACAGCTTTGACTCCCTAGATGGCACAGAAGCCACTGTGGCGCCAGCTGGCCAAATTTCCTAGAAATGCATCCTCTACAGTGCCAAGGAAAGCTGTTCACAGGGAGGTATCTCACTGCAGGCAATCTGCTATATATCACCAAGAGGGTGCTCGGGAAGCTGCTGGCCACCGTGCTGCATGACACAGGAGCCAACACTGGAGAAGACACACAGCCTGGAGGAGCCCCCCAGAAGGCACAGAGAATCAGGAGCGAAACCCTTTCCTCCTACAAAGTCTCCCCAGTGCCCTCTACTGGCAAAGCTTAACGTTGTGCCATCTGCCAAGGAGAAACAATGAAGGGGCCCAGATTCAGTTTTAGGCAGCAGGCAAGAGGGACAAATCGGCAGTTGAGAGGCCATAAGCCAACAATGGCACAAGTGGTACAGTCAAATACATTTGAGAAATGCCAGATATATACCCAGAGAAAGACATTTGGGTTGTACCCTCTGGCTGGACAACTTGAGGCAACTTTCACCAAAACTGAAGACGAGGATTCTAATTGGGGCTTTTCTTACCCTATAATTTGTCAAAGGCTGACCCTGAGCGTTTATAAATTTATAGTACTAAGAATCCTCCTCAACTTTCCTATGAATCCTCACCTTCCCCTTCAAAGGAATACCCTTACCTTCCACTTCATTCCTGCTCTTTTCCTACCCTCCTAAACACACACACACACTCTCACAAACACAATGTTGTAACAACAGGTGTCACAGTCATCTGTGACTCACCCCACACCAATTCTGTACCGTTCTGACTGATTACATTCTGACTGAAACAGCGACTAAGAATATGCCAGTCCTTTCCTCTCTTAACATTACTTCCTCCATAAATTCTTCCAATTTTGTGCTAATATTCTTGCTTAGACATCACCATCCTGAGCCTGGTATTTTCTGGATCCAATTCTTCCCTGCCTGAGCTTTTAAGCCAGCCTGTGTTTTGTCTCTCTAATGGCTGGCAGGTGAGTGAAAAGCTCCACAACTGGGCCCTAGTCTAGGTAAAAGAAACGTGGCTCATCCTCACCTGTCACACTCCACAGCCACAGGCAACACAACCGTTAGCACCAGACCTGCCACTCCAAAGCCCATGGAACTGACCGAAGAATACAACACCTCCCACCCCTGATGAACCAGGACAGTCTGAGGCTGTATGAAAGGCTGAAGAAGATCGCAGTTAGAGAGGGTTCTAGACTAAGCCAAGGGCCTTCTCAAGGATACCATCCCTGCCAAGCCCACCCCAGGAACCATACGATGTAATTCAAAGTAAGTAGGTATGGGTGAGAGTACAGCTCTTCCAGAATCCAGCCTATAAAATAGCCAAACTAACAAAGAGGTTGGTACCATTGTTTTCTGAGAGGTACTTTTTTTTTTTTTTTTTTGCGGTCCGTGGGCCTCTCACTGTTGTGGCCTCTCCCGCTGCGGAGCACAGGCTCCGGACGCACAGGCTCAGCGGCCATGGCTCACAGGCCCAGCCGCTCCGCGGCACGTGGGATCTTCACGGACCGGGGCACGAACTCGTGTCCTCTGCATCGGCAGACAGACTCCCAACCACTGCGCCACCAGGGAAGCCCGAGAGGTACTATTTTATTGTCTGTTTGGGGCAACATGTGTAGCTCAGAACTTGAGTGCTCATAAATGCTGAACCCTGCAGAGTATGAATATAAAGGTCCTGCCAAGAAGAGCTCCTCTCTCAAACTTACTACTTCAGGTTTTCATTTTGGGGTTCAAGGGGAAGCAGCAATTAGGACAGAGAGGTGGAAAGACCGTACACCCAGAGCTCAATCCAGTATGAGATTTTTAAACAGTTTTGTTTCACAGACAAGTAGCCATTCCATGGTCAAGTTTCCTACCACTGCAGCCCACGACTCACAAGGAAGAGAGTGTAGGCGAGGCCCTGGGATAGAGACTCCAGGCATGTGCCCTGTTAGTAGGAAACAAGATGGAGTGGAGGATAGGGGCCCTGCTTTGGGGTAAAGTGATGGGCCAGAGAGGGCAGAACATCAAAATTACATGCATTGATAAGGATATACCCTTACTGTTATTTGATGGTAGACTAGAAATTAGGTCAAGGAGTTTTTTTTAATGACTTAACAGCATTTGGGAAACAGGGGGATTTCATAGAAAACTCCAAATTTCTGGCATCCCCTGAATAAAATGGGACTATCTGGTCACAGTGAACCCTTTCCTGTGAGAGGACCTTGGCAGGCATGAAGTGGTGAGCATGTCCATCCAATATTCCACGGAAACTACGCAGGCTGCTTTACATACCTGCCACCTGCCTAGCATTTTAGTACAGTCATGTACTAAAGGACTACAAGCTCCAAGGAGAGCAGGTCATGTGTTATTTTCCTTCGTAAGCATATTTCAACATAGTGTCAAGGGCACACTGCCCAGCAATTGTGCCTGCTGGGTGCTAGGCACTAGGTATCAAATACTCTACTAGACCCTCTGCATACACCAACTCATTCCATTCTTACCCTTTTGAAATATTTGCTCCCCACTTTGCATATGAGGTTCAGAGAATCAGCTAACTGCTCTTCCAAAGCTCACACAGCTAGGAAGCAACTACAGAATCTTATCCCAAGTTTATGTGATTCCAAAACAGTGTGGAAAAGCAAGTCAGGCTATGGAAAAAGAGTTTCTAGTTTTAAAAAAAAAAAGAGCTTGATAGCAAACACTCTCTGGTTTCCCAGATACAGTTTTTGTTCCACATCTGTCAACAGAAAGTACAGATATTATAGGGTCATTGTTTCTCTCTTCTGCAACTCTTAAGAACCTTGCATCAAGAGAGCCAAGCCCTCTCTAACCTTTGGAGATGGTCTGCACTCTGTCTGTGGAGTATGTTTCTTCTCAAGGCCCCCCCAACCTTCTGAGATGGTCCTCATTCTATGGAACGTGTTCCTCCCAGGGGCTCTCCAGCCTTCGGAGATGGTCCACAGTCTATGGAATGTGTTTCTCTCAGGGCCTCTCTAGCCTTTGGAAATGGTCCACACGCTGTCTGTGGAATGTGTATCTCTCTATATAAACTCACTTTCACTTAAAAAGAAGAAAGAGAGAGAGAGAGAGAGAGAGAGAGAGAGAGAGAGAGAGAGAGAGA